>NW_021772067.1:0-2378 GCF_005508785.2 Acyrthosiphon pisum | reverse complement strand
AATTACTTAGTTACCTATTATGATATTTAATCTATGGATATTACCAACATAAATTAAATTTAAATATTATGGTTTTTCAATAATTTACTGATGTTTAATTATTGTTTAACCATTAGTCAAAAATATAATCGTACCACTGCGTGCATTGAAATGTTGTGATTTTTCTTCATTAGTATAGACGCGCAATTAGGTAATTGTAGATTGTCAAAGGCCAAAGGTTATTGATCGTTCGGTGACATGACATGAATAACAAAATAAAGGAAAAACTATTATTTGGTAGAAGACAATAGACTTATTCTCTTGCAAATATATAATATTCGTTCATTCAATCATTGTAGTTTTTTTCATTTTTTTTTTCTTTTTTTTCATTATTTATAAATTATAATCAAGTCCAAAGTTAATAATAATAGAATACCTATACTTACCTATGCTTATAAAAATAATATTGATTTCTTAGAATCTAAATTATTTTATAATATTTGGTACGTTTGGAAGTATAATTAAATTATCTAGGAAATACATTTTTGGTAAAAATAAAATATTAAATTTTACAAAATCATTATAGTCTAAACGTTTATATAAAAACTATATAATATATTGAGAATTTAGATTTTAGGCTACCAATTTATTACCAAAATATTAATAAAACAATTATTCACGAAGTATTTTTAAATAATACAATAACCATCATATTCAGGTTAATTCGGGACCGGAGTGGCACAGTGGTCACACAGTTGACTACGAATCACACAGTCATCGGTTCGATTCGTAGCAAAGTGCAAAAAATGTGTGTGATTCTACGCAGTCACCATTTTCCCGTGCTGTCGTCCGATTGCGTCATCCGGATTCCAACTAGGTCCCACTCCACTGGGAGTGAAGACCGCACATGTCTCCTCTTGGAGAAGGGGGGTAGTATCATGCATATAGTGATAAATACATAGATAAATAGATCCCTACTACCCACTTGTGATAAGCATTGTCAAAGACCTTGAGGTCGTTTCAATGAACAAATAGAGAAAAAAAAAAAATATTCAGGTTAATTACAGCAACAGCAATATTATTATATAATATGACAAATATACGGGGCACTTTAAAATCAGTCGAACGGTATTATATAATATATTATATCCTGCTAGATTGCTATTAAACTACCTATATTTTACTCATTAAAAATAAAGTTGATAATAATTATTGAAACAACAATCGTTAAAAAATTGGACAAAAATTTTATCATTTACATATTATATTATATGATATATACTTGTATAATATTCTGTATATTATTATTTTGTTATCAAACAATATATGTTAACTTTATTAGTTAGTTGCAGAAGTTTGACATTTTGAATAATTTAAAAATGGTATCTAACAAAATATGCGCTGCACAACGTTGTAAAAATTATTTTAGTAATAAACATAGATTGTCTTTTCAATCGTTCATTCACTTGAATATGACGTAAGTAGCTGTTTTTCACTAAAATCATTGTGTTTATTATAAAATACAATTCTCAGAAATAGGTTAAATAACTAAATAATTCAAAACAAAATCAACTTATGAGGACTTTTGGACATTTCCATCTGAGTCTAAATTATGTTTGTTCAAACTTTTTTAAACCAGATGATTTTGTACCGAACAGGAATTCTAGCATAAGAGATTTATAAACTCACCCTATTTAATACAATTATTGTAAATTATCAGACATTTATTAATTTATTAATAATTAATATTATACTATAAACGTTTAGTCTATAATTATTATTTTTGGATCGAAATATGGGGTTGTACTTTCATAAAATATACCAGCTTCTTGAAAAGTTCAAAATTAAAGTATTTATATAGTTTTTATGTTTAAGTGTACATTTTATATACCAACACTATAAATAACAATAATATTTTTTAAAATAGAAATAAAACATTTCTAATCGGAGTCATTGTACATGTAAAAAATGTTGTCGTTAACAATTTTTATTAAATTTAAAAGTTCAAAAAAAAAAAGTTACCACCAAAACATAATATTTGGGTACAATATTTAAATCAAACAAAACACCATGCAAATCCAGTAAAACTATATCGGCATTTAAAAAATTATTTTATTATAAAAGTTTAGATGCTTATAAATGGTTGCCATTGGTTGGAGATTATAATACTAATAGCTAGTAGAATTTTTTTTCTTGTATATTGGTAGCCAATGGTGATAGATAGACGACAGTGTATTGTAATGCGGTAGTGTATTGTATTTTTCAAGTAATTTTAAACAATATCAACTATTGTTTAAAATTACTTGAAAAATACAGCATGCACATCTAAGTGAAATTTCCAATTAGATGATTGTATTTTCAAACTTCATTATTTAACTACAAATTTGCTATGCTTTCTC
>NW_021772066.1:0-806 GCF_005508785.2 Acyrthosiphon pisum | reverse complement strand
GGATAGTAATAAATTTGAATTCAATGATATATATCACTGTATAAGAAAAACGATTCTGAGCGGAGACGGTATGTCAGTCTAGGTATAAGACATAATATTATATTATAGTCTATAGTATTTAAAAACAATTGACCTATAATAGGTAAGTACCTATAATAAATTCCAAATTAATCATATCATAATATCTATTAGGTACTTATAACGCATTATACATCAACAACAAACCGTGATACTATCATAGATATATAATAGTATACTTTAGAAGTTTCAAGTGTACCCAAGAATAATATTATACAATCACAACAAAATAACTAAAATAGTTATTCTAGGTTTTTAATATGTAATTTCGTCCAAATTTGTACTTAAAATGACTATAAAAATAAACTGTGTAAATGTATTTTTTAGATTTTTGGTAACAGAATTAATTACTTACGTGGAATCTTGTTTTAAATTTTCAATTCTTAGATACAAAAGTTGACCATTTTATAAATTTTTAACTACAAAATAATTTTTCAAATTAAAATTTGATAAATTTTGTCAAAATTCGATCTTTAAATGCTTGTAAAAAAAAAATGTGCCTATGTATTTTTAATATTTTTCAATTGATATTGTAACAATATATCAGGAGCTTTGTATTAAAATTTTACACTTTTAGGCCCAACAGATAAAACTTTATTGATATTTATAGAAAAAAAAACTAAAAAAATTGAAAACTGAAAATGTCAGTAAACAGCTCAAAAAGAGTCAAAATATTTTCAAAATTGTATGGTGTATAGGAAATGCTAATATAAACATTCAGTAAAATT
>NW_021772065.1:0-1204 GCF_005508785.2 Acyrthosiphon pisum | reverse complement strand
AAATCAAGCGCGGGTATACGTTATACGGAATGCGCTCATTGGTCACCTGGGTCTTTCGCGCGCTAAGTACGATTACTTATGAAGCCCGGTGGTTCTTGGAATACATATCGTCGGGTAGAGAATTTTCCTGGCTTTCCGAATATCTATGTTAAGTCCGTCGACTCTTTCCGGAACATTGCTAAAAAAATTAAAAACCAAGTGCGGGTATACGTTATGCGGCATGCGCTCATTGGTCACCTGGGTCTTTCGCGCGCTAAGTACGATTACTTAAGAAGCCCGGTGGTTCTTGGAATTTATATTTTCGGGTAGCAAATTTTCCTGGCTTTCCGAATATCTATGTTAAGTCCGTCGACTCTTTCCGGAACACGGTCAAAAAAAATAAAAACCACGTGCACGTCTACGTCAAGCGTCATACCGGCATTGTTCACCTGGCGCTTTCATGAGCTAAGTACTGCTACTTAAGAAGCCCGGTGGTTCTTGGAATTTATATTTTCGGGTAGACAATTTTCCTGGCTTTCCGAATATATATGTTAAGTCCGTCGACTCCTTCCGGAACATTGCTAAAAAAATTAAAAACCAAGCGCGGGTATACGTTATACGGAATGCGCTCATTGGTCACCTGGGTCTTTCGCGCGCTAAGTACGATTACTTAAGAAGCCCGGTGGTTCTTGGAATTTATATTTTCGGGTAGCAAATTTTCCTGGCTTTCCGAATATCTATGTTAAGTCCGTCGACTCTTTCCGGAACACGGTCAAAAAAAATAAAAACCACGTGCACGTCTACGTCAAGCGTCATACCGGCATTGTTCACCTGGCGCTTTCATGAGCTAAGTACTGCTACTTAAGAAGCCCGGTGGTTCTTGGAATTTATATTTTCGGGTAGACAATTTTCCTGGCTTTCCGAATATATATGTTAAGTCCGTCGACTCCTTCCGGAACATTGCTAAAAAAATTAAAAACCAAGCGCGGGTATACGTTATACGGAATGCGCTCATTGGTCACCTGGGTCTTTCGCGCGCTAAGTACGATTACTTAAGAAGCCCGGTGGTTCTTGGAATACATATCGTCGGGTAGAGAATTTTCCTGGCTTTCCGAATATCTATGTTAAGTCCGTCGACTCCTTCCGGAACACGGTCAAAAAAAATAAAAACCACGTACACGTCTACGTCAAGCGTCATACCGGCATTGTTCACCTGGCGCTTTCA
>NW_021772064.1:0-1809 GCF_005508785.2 Acyrthosiphon pisum | reverse complement strand
AAGAAGCAAGAAGCAGGAATTCAACACAAAAATTAATAATAACAAAAATAACTTACCATATTAAAATAATTAATTTAACAAATTAGTATTTCGTAGTGGCTATTATCACTCCGACGTAATATTAAACGTGATGGCTATTTTCACGTCAAACACGGAAGGCGAAACCTATAGAAAAGAAAGACCACCCACCACAAGTCACTCTAATATAACATTATATTATATAGTAATGGAGTACAAGTTTACAACTTACCAGTAGTTAGTATTCTTGTCTAATGATAAGGATGGATCTGGTATAAGCAGAGATCCAGCAGTGACACCAATATGAAAAAAAAAAATCGTAAACTATACAGTCATGCACGCGTGGCCAATCGCTCGCCGCTCTCGGACTTGCTATGCAACACCGTCCATAGAACAAGATTATAATGTTGAATTCATTGCACAGATTTCTATATATATATTAGTATAGAAGTCAGTGATTCATATTTCATAGACCTATAAACTTAGTTGATAGATCTATGCATGAATTGTTCTATAATAGTATAATCTATGATCACCCGGGTAAACTCGCCCAGTAGTGTATTCACACTAATCACACTAATCACATAAACTAATTGTGCCCTTAAAGTATAGATTGATTATTTCAAATAAAGTAAAAAAACTTTTTTTTGGAAATGGGCCGGGGGGCCGGGTTTGAACCGGTTCACACATTAAATTTGAATAACCTAAAATGTGACCGTTTAACAGTTACATCATTTTAGAATTTCATCTATAATATATAATTCATCTCTAATTGCGGAAAATCGGTTATAATTTATGAATATAATGATGGTAAAATTATAATTGCTTGTAACAGAGAAATACACACAAATAGAAACCTATCGATGAATTAAACTAATAGAACGTTCTGTAAATTCAATATTCGAAATCGAAAAATCAGAGAAGATTATTTTATGATGCAATTTAAATAAATTCGTATCCACTGGGCACTATATATTATATAGCCAGTGGCGTCCGCAGGGGGGGGGGCTAACGGGCTGAAGACCCCCCATTGCCCATATTATTATTACTTTTTCAGAAATATTTATCAAGTTTCAACTCTCAACTATAGTAAGCAAAACGTAAATTTCATATATGTCTTACCAGAATGAATTCATTTTTGAAAAAACAATGTATTTGCATACCAATTTTCGTAAATCATCTGTAATTTTTAGATAAAAGTATGAATTACTAGTATGAAAGACCTTGTGTTAAATTATTTAGCCTTAGCTATACACATTTAATATTTTATAAATTTTGAACTACAAATTAACTGTGGTTATGACGAAATTTGAACTTTAAATGCTTATAAAACATAACCATGGTGCCTATGTATAGTTAATATTTTAGCTATAATAAAAACTTACGCATTACATTTTTAAGCTTTTTGACCGAATGAATAATTTTTTATTGATATTTATAGAAAAATAAATTTAAATTAATCAAATACAATCCAAATGAGGACGGTATAACCAAGCTGGTTATCAAACAATTTTAATAAATTTTCATTTTTTTTCTCCAATTATTTTAGAAAGCACTGAGAATTTTCAATTTCGACCTCCTAAAAGTATCAACTAGATCCAATTTGCTTCCAAAAACATACATCCGGCATCGATGTTTATGATCAGAGCATTTTTTCTACTATAAAAGTGGAAAAGTTACAAACATTTTAAAATACCTCAAATAAACGTCTGAAATTATTAGACTGGACAAAATACAAATAAAATTGTAACTAATTTTCAGGCCCCCCCCCCCCCCCACTGAAAAATCCTG
>NW_021772063.1:0-977 GCF_005508785.2 Acyrthosiphon pisum | reverse complement strand
TTTGTTGAATTATTTTTGCATTTTTTGCAAACCTACTTCAATCATTTTAGGATTTTGGGCACCCCATGAAAATTGGAAAACCCGGCGCCCATGAACACTATGCCCGTCATTTAAGTAACTAAAAGTGCTTGATCGTTTTTATTCCTCGAAGACTGATAGATTACTATATGATTATTAATTTTTAAAGTATTTACACTTGTATGATTTTCTGACTTCTGTGCCATTGGTAATTGTAATTATTATTAATTATTTACTTAGTTTTTTATTTGGTAATTACCAGTCTATAATATTACTAACTATAAATATGGTGACCATAGTACGTATTATTTTCATAGGGTTGTTTCATAGGGGATTATAATGATTTTTGTTGCATTAACCTATTGTACTTATAATACTATAATAGTGTTAATTAGGTAGATGAAATTGTACTATATTTTTGGAAGTATTACAAACTAATATTAATATTTTTCATAATTTAATAGTATAATTATTAATTTACATGCTATGGACTTCTGCAGTTATTATTAGTACAGGCGTACAGTAGTTACAACTACTTGTACCTACCTACCAAATAATGTTTTACCAACATAATATTACTGAATGAACTACTTGGTACTAGTCTACTGAAGTTTTATATTGTGTATGTTTATTTACATAATGTCAAAATAAATAATATATTTAGTATAATAGATCAGTAGTTAATTTTTAGAATGTAAAATATATTTCTTTTTTTTAGATTTTTATATCTGGTGGTCATAATTATTATAAATACCTACTATTTAAGAATTATTATAATTAAAATGTAATTCTTTATCACTCAAATGGACAGTGTTGGTTCAAATCAATAGGTTATAATTTTATCATTACTTTTTTTCAGTGGAACTGTATGAAGAATAACTGTAGAGTAATATTAAATAATTTTAATACTAATACTAATCAGATAATCTATGCCACTAGAGCAATACAACATAATATGT
>NW_021772062.1:0-857 GCF_005508785.2 Acyrthosiphon pisum | reverse complement strand
AAATGTGACCACCATTTATAGCAACGACGACAGTATGTAATGTGTATAATATACTGGGTGATTATTTTAACAGTAAACACCCATAACTCAAAACGTATTTTTTGTGTACTTTAAATTCATTACAAAACAACATTTTTAAAATTTTTCATCGTTACTATTGTTAAAGTTTTTACTTTTTAAATGATAACATATTGTTATTTCATACTATTTCGAAGCTGAATATTTTTTTAAAAGTAATAACATTTATATAAATAAAAAAGGTGGGCAAGTGGATGTCACTCTGCTGTACAGTAGGTTACAAGTGGGTCACTATAATGGTTGGTGTTAAATTTGAATTCAGTGATATGTCATTGTATTAGAAAAACGATTCTGAGCGAAAACGGTCAGTCAGCCTATGATATTACTGAGTATATTTGATGATATTATTGTTAATAAAGTAATTTATATATAACCTATTTACGTGGGACCTTGTTTTAAATTTTTAATCCTTAGCTATAAAAGTTGAACATTTTATACATTTTTAACTAAAAATAATTATTATATTTTAAATTTGATATATTTTGCCAAAATTCGAACTTTAAATGCTTATAAAAAAAATAGTGCCTATGTATTTTCAATATTTTTCAACTGCTATTGTAACAATATATCAGGAGCCTTGCATTACATTTTCATGCTTTTTTACCCAACAAATAAATTTTTATTGATATTTATAGAAAAAAAAACTAAAAAAATTGAAAACTGACAATGTCCGTAAACAGCTCAAAAAGAGTCAAATTATTTTCAAAATTTTATTGTGTATAGAAAATGAAAATATGAACATTCGGTGAAATTTTCATGTATCTACAGTTATTCGTTTT
>NW_021772061.1:0-4776 GCF_005508785.2 Acyrthosiphon pisum | reverse complement strand
ACTACTATATTTATAAATAACTAACAAAAATAATTTTTTCTACATAAAGGCAGGGACTGGAACCTGTTGGGTGCTTCGGTTCCGGTTCCGGTTCCGGTTATTAAATTAATTTGTTTAAGGGTTCCGATTTTGTTTCGGTTTTCTAAAAAAATATAAGGGTTCTAGAACCGGTTAATATCGGTTTTGAAAAATACCGATTAATTTCCGTTATTTTCCGTTAATTTTGATTTCTGATTATTAAAGATTTATTAAAAAAATAGTCTGAAATAATTTATTTATTCATGTTTGAATTGTAATTATTTCATGAAAATAGAAGTTATTATGAAAAGTTAGAAAAACATTAAAACATTAAAACAATATCAACATCTCCATTGCTGACTGCCGCCGTGCTAGGTCGGCGCACGTCGACAATGTCATATAAAATGGATTTTCTTATCTACTATTTTACTATTTTAGATTCTGAGCGGAGCGAGAAAGCTATTGTTTTTAAAATGGTGTTTATTTTTTTTTTTTTACATCATGTATACAAAATTTCTTCCAGGAGTGCTTCGATTTCAACATATAGCACCTTATCTTTTAGCAAATTGGATCATGATGGTACTTTAGACAGGTTATTTTCTGATTTTCTAAATATTTATTTAATGCCGCGGGAAAAACCACCGAAAAATTACGAAAAAACGCTAAAAATGGGTTTTTAATTTCTAACGCTTTGTTTATCACCATAGAAACGAATCAAAAATTATAATATTATAATATTAATTCAACTTACATGATAAAATAATTAATAACAAAATATAAAATATCCAGAGTGACAAACCGTCCTCGCTCAGAATCGTTTTTCTTATATTCAATGATATTTTATCATTGAATTCAAGTCTAATACAACCCATTATACAATTACCCCTTGTAACCTGTGATTGTTAGGAAAATGGGTAGTTTTAAAGAGAAGGTTTTAGTGTTGGTTATTTTTTTTTTGATCTAATCTATAGCGCAGCCCACCCATAACGAAGGTCTCATGACAATACGCCTACGCACACACGTCGTGTATATATTGTATTTACTGCATTAGGTACTTAAAATATATTCTCTGTAGACACAAGGTAGGTTCGCCATTGTTTCTTAAAAAAAAATCGAGGTCAGTCTATGATTATATTATTATATTGTAGACGTATATTAAATATCAACATTCGAGCAATCAACATTCTATTATATTACATTGAAAATATAAATTAATTTCGTTAATTTGTAAGCATCTATATTATTACGATTAAACGATTAAAATTGTATATTATAATACATAAAATATCAATAAGTTTGGGAACCGCTACCATAAAGGACAAAAAAACTACAATGCAAAACATATACTTAAAACGAAAGTGAGTAAAAAAGAGTCAAAATATTTTTAAAATTTAACTATGTATGGAAAATGCTAATATAAACATTATAAGACAGTATGAATAGAGCCATACCTATCGTGGAGTAATCAATACACATTGCACATAAATACATAATATTATAAGCGACGAGTCTCTGACAGAGATGCTTGATCTGCGCGCATGGGTACATATTTATAGCTGTTGGTCGCTAAATCGTAATTAAATGTTGTTTTATATATTTCAAATAAATTACACACGTCATGTATTTAATAATAAATAACTAACAGCTTTTAATAATGAATATAACGATTTGTAAAATAAGTTACATAATTTATAATATATACAAGCAAACGACTTACATGGTATTTCTTTTCTATTCGTTTTTGAACAAAATTAATTTTATAAAGTTCTTATTCTAACAGTTCTCCAATTATTGACGGTGTATGGATTTTCAAAAAATGAACAATGATGAAATCGTAGTGCTATAATCTATAATAATCCGTAATAATTGACTAGGATCTTACTTTAATAAGTTTTTTTTCTTAGGAAGTGAGTTAAATATTGTGGAATCATGGCAAACCTAATTCAATCATACTTTATAGATAATATTTGTTATATATATAAATATATTTTATTTTTCTAAATATCATCCTTCTTTATTTGTATTACATAGTCAATTGATAAACAAAATACATTTTGTAGAACATCTGATAAAACGTTTATTAATTAACTTTCCCAGAGTTTTTAATTTGTATTTATTTTTTTGGATTTATATACAATATACATTAGGTAATATACATATGGCTTACTGATACAACGGTTTGTGACGATGCGCGATAACTGATTTGAGTATTAAACATTAATAGTTGTTAATTGTTATTATTCTGTGTTGGACAATACAAATTTTTCAACTTTTTATTGTAATTTTTTTTTTAAAGTTATTTTATTGTGCTACATGCCTACATTTCGGATTGCGCAACTAATACATACACAACCAAACCTGAAATGTACAAATTATTATAATTAAATTTAAAAACTAAAAAAAAATTGACTAAAATTAACATTTTTGAAAGGAAACCTTGTAAGACTCTAAGGGTTGGGCCATATAATGCGTTTTTTCTGCGTTGGGAAATATGAATGCGGAACGAACAGCCGTATTCCGGTATTGAAACTGTCAACCAAATTCTTGAAAACAATTGAAAATTATTTCGAGATTTTATATGTCAACGTCCTCTAGGTCCTGATCCAATCCAGTTTAATCCGGCCGAAAAATCAAGTGTAGGTATTCCCGACACCAGTGATCTGTTTAACAGTTATCACTAATTTCTTATAGTGATTATTTCGGAACATTCTTAAAAAAAATATATTTTTAATTTAATATTAAATATTAAAAAATATATATACTTATAAATATAAATATATTTTACTGTTTATCCAAAACATTGGTATGAACAAACTGAATCATGAATAAAATTTGTATAAAAAAATGCAAAAATATCTCCTCCCCGGCGGGGAATCGAACCCCGGTCTCCCGCGTGACAGGCGGGGATACTTACCACTATACTACCGAGGACTACGAGAAACTGGGTAAAAATGTATGTATTTAAGTGTGACTATAAAAATTATTTTTTTAAGCTTTATTTAATAAAAATCGGGTAAACGGATGTCGCTCTGCTGTACAGAAGGTTTCGTTTTTTAACGGTTTAAACTAGTATTCAAAATCGGAATTCAATATAGGTTTCAATTTTTCAAGTCCTACATTATTATTATACTAGCTTTAAGTGTGACTCGGGGCCCGTTGGACTCGCTGTGAGTGCGTACTAATTTTGGAGACAATGTCGTTGGAATATATTACGATATAATAAATAATACGCTATTTACCTATAGCCGGCGTTTCTGTTCCATTGGTACACTATACCAGTGTTTGGAAAGGAACGAGTTTCAAAAGGACGGATTCCTGGAACGAATTCCTTTTTATAAAAAAAGAACGAGAAAATAAACTAGTTCTTTTTTTAAGGAAAAATGACAAAATTGTTCGTTCCTTTCTAGTTCCAATAATTTACACAGATAAGTATGTAAATATTTAAATTAATATATATTTTTTAATGTGTATAATTTACCTATATTGCTAATTAGCCAAAAATTTAATTTTGAAGAAAATCTCAAAACATATAATAATATATTACATAAACATATAAAATATGTAAGTACCTACTTGTAGTTATGTATTATAAATAAAAATTAAAGAAGTATGCATAAAACGAAAAAAAAACATAAATGATTAGGTAAATAAGAATTTTTATTTTATTTGGAACTAAAAAAGGAACTCGTTCATTTTCCAATGGAACGACAAAGGAACAAATTCTTTTTTTTTTAAGGAACAAGGAACAGAACGAATTCCTTTTTTTAAAAAAGTACGAGGAACGGAACGAATTCCTTTTTATAAGGAACTTGACAAACACTGCACTAGGGGGCCGGGCGCCACGGTTCTCGGAATTGTCATTTTATAGTATTAGATTATAGATAGATTATTATAATGACCACCCTATTGAAACTGAAAATATATTTCCGGATTTCGATTTCGGTTTTGGATATCGGTATTTATTTTTTCCGATTTTGATTTTGGTTTCGGATATCTGTTTTGAATTTTTCCGATTTCGATTTTGGTCATGATTACCGTTACCTATTGGTTTTTTCCGAATTAGTTTTCGGTTTTGGTATCAATTTCGGTTTTTAACGGTTTTAACCGGTATTCAAAAAAGCAAGGTGTCGCTCACCAATAAAAAAACAAACTGGGACCTCTTCAGAGCTAATCTAGAAGAAATGATTACCCTCTCTGTAAGACTTAGAACACCATTTGAAATTGATAGCGCCATTTTACAGCTAACTAACAACGTTGTCAAGGCAGCAAAATTGGCAACACCTGAAATACCAGCACGAAGAAATTGTGAAATCACCTACCCAATGGAAGTCAGGGAACTAGTAAAAGAAAAGAGAAAATCGCGGAAAAAATGGCACCGAACGAGAGATCCATCGGATAAAACTATTTGGAACCACGCTAGTAGACTTTTACATGATAAAATAAAAGAAGTCAAAAACGAAACGTTCAAATCTTACTTGAGTAACCTTTCAGCAACAAAAGACTCTGACTATTTGTTATGGAAGGCTACAAAACAAATTAAAAGACCTAGAGCCTATGTACCACCAATTCGCAAGGAAGATGGATCATGGGCACGTTGTGACCAAGACAAAGCTGAAATATATGCACGTCATCTGGAACGTGCATTTCAGCCGAACAATATCGCTTCTGAACTCGATATAGAACAGAAATCAACCATTGAGCGACACACGCGAAAAGGATTAAGTACTATACCTCCAATTGAAATTGCCTAAAGAAATC
>NW_021772060.1:0-1468 GCF_005508785.2 Acyrthosiphon pisum | reverse complement strand
TGATGTAAATTGTATTTATCAAAATAAAACAAAAAAGGAATAGCTTATAGTATTTCAATAGAACAAATAATAAATAAAACAATATATCTTTTATAAAAAAATAAAACTTAAATAAATTATAAAACTGTTTGCAGAATACTGAATAACACAGCAATACGCCAATAGGTACATAATAATAATATTGAAATGTAATTAAAATTCGGAACATATCAATTTAACTAGGCGAGTGTATGTTGAATTGAATTAAAAATATAAAACAATAAAACGTGGAAATATACAACCATTATAGTATTGAACACAATTATTTGTGCATGCTTAATTCAGTGTAAGAGTACTACTAGGCAGTAAGTATTAACGTAAGTACCTAAGTCTCTACCTGCACAGTCACTCAGAACGAGTAACGACAGAACACAGAACACTCAGTGTTTACTATTAAATTAATGTATAGATAGATTATACCTAAACTAAAATACAGTATCTGCATTTTATAGTCGTATTGGCTATTCTGGCTACATAAATAAAACTAGTTCCGCTTCTAAAAACATTTAAAATAAGGGGTCACTCAATTTTTTCCAATGGTAAAAAAACTCGGTAAAATGTACGTAAATTTACTTTTTCCCGTTAATTTTACAGAGTAAATTTACTGAACTCACATACCTAATTAAGTTACCACACGATTAACCACGATGCCGTGTTGTTGGACATAGCTGAACATTTTTCGTGTACACGGCAAACGTGTATAGTGAAAACCCGCCTTAACGGTTATCATAGTGTTTGAAATATAAAATACGGTTATCGGTTATCAAATATAAAAATTAAACGATAACCGGTTACCGGTTTTCAAAAGTTTTAGGCTCCTGCCGGAGACGATTACCAACTTTATTGATAACGGTTTTAAGCCCTGTTTAAAATACGTTTTATTTTATTTAATTGTATAGGTTGGGGGTGCTGGCAATGGTAAAACATTGAAATCTGTTGAATATTATGATCCCACTCTTGACTCATGGACACCAGTTGCAGAGATGTCTACAAACCGTCAAGGTGTTGGTGTAGGAGTCTTGGACGGTCTTATGTATGCTATTGGTGGCTATGATGGAACATTTCTTAAAAGTGTTGAGGTTTATAGACCAAGTGATGGAGTTTGGTCTTCTGTAGCTGATATGGAAATATGCCGATTTCGCCCTGGTAACAATTATATTTTTTAGGACAACCTTTGTAAACATTTATTGAATTTAAATTTCATTTTTATATAGGAGTAGTGGCATTAGATGGTTTATTGTATGTGATGGGCGGAAGATTTGATGGATTTATCTATAGTGATACTGTAGAAATTTACAACCCCAAAACCAATACTTGGACAATGGAGAGATTTTCGAGAAGTCGTGTGGACATTTATGGTGGAGTAGTTGTTGATAGACCACCAAATTTTATTAATTAATGAGCATTATTGTTGATAGTGAATATGCTT
>NW_021772058.1:0-1283 GCF_005508785.2 Acyrthosiphon pisum | reverse complement strand
CCCCTTCCTACTGGTGGTCTGTTGACATAAACAACGTTCTTAATTTATATATAAACAAACAACTATTACGAGAAGTACTATTATTATATTACTATTAACCCTTACGATTTAAATGTCATTAGCTGTCGTATTTAAATATATTAATTGATTACGTAGTCACAGCTCGTTACAGATGCAATGTATCTTAAAAATACGTACACGTGCAACCTAAAAATAGACTGTCGTCATATAACTGCGGGTCGTGTGTCGTTGAAGAAAGAAAAAAGGAAAACGAATGTCACAAAAATGACAAAATGTGTCACTAAACTTTAGAGAGAAAAAAAGACTTTCAGCCAGTTAAAATCCTAGTCGCAATACAAAAGTTCTTTCGGCACAAGATTCATTGTCGTTTCATAAAAACAATGACTCTGAGTCCTACATAGTACCAACGAAATATCACGAGGGTTTCACAGTGTAACATCATAGCAACAACAAAATAAAGAATGCTTAAAATTATTTGAAAATAATTCGCGGTATACATCATCGCCCGTAAAAATAAAAAAAAAAAGATGATAAGTTTGAAATACATAACAATATAGGTAATTCCGACGATTCTTCACGCGAGTATAAAACTGTTGGTATATTCATCCATATGAAATCACTCATCCGTTCTGACATGTTTTCACCCAAGGATTGTGCTAAATCATGGCTGAGTGATTCAATTGTTGACGCGTATCTAAGAATTATGCGGTATGAATCTGAGTGTCAGGACACATCAGGTGTCATAGGTTTCACTGATGAATGTTTCGTGTTAAACGTTCCCGAATTGCGTATGACGATTTTCAATACTCAAGCATTGTGCTTTGTGCTAGAAAAGACTTCTTAGAGATCTAGAAGATAATTTTACACTTATTGTATGTATTCGAAAACTGAAGTATGTTTTGAAAAAGGACAGCAAGCTTCATGAAAAAAAAAAACAATTCCTATTGCGATACAAGACTTTCATTGTTTGTACTGCTTCTGGTAAGGTGGCGGTACAACCATTTGATATAACAGAGTGGAAAACATATTTTCCATCAGATTTGACTCAGTAAAATAATAATATAGATATTTTTATGTAGAAACTACGAGACAAGAGTGCTATAATTTAACGCTTTACTGGCATTTTCAGTGTGGGCGTATAACTATCAAGAGAGCTCATCAAAACAAAGTTAATGGTGTATGAGGGTAAAACGTTTAGTAGGAATGAAAATATTTAGTTTTATTCGAATTGCTTAAATGTTGATAAGAAATAAGTAAAAAAA
>NW_021772057.1:0-843 GCF_005508785.2 Acyrthosiphon pisum | reverse complement strand
AATTTTTCTATAATCTCTGTATCTTTTAGTAGGTACCGCTAGTTATTAGATACTTACTATGGTCTACTCAAAATAATACATTTAGTGAACATTTATATCATACGAATTCATCAGTCAGACAAATTATTTTAAAATGTTTTTAATCTTTTGATTGTAGGTATCGTTTACAATTGCACACATAGAAATGGGATAGTTGTTTTAACTACATACCATGTTCTCAAGCATTATAATTGAAGTAAACTGCATTTGTCAGTTAAATCAACTGCAATAGAGTGTTGATCTAAATATATTATTTCGACTATTTGAAGGTATTGAAATAACTCATTAAAATTGTTATTTTGAGAATCCAGGTTATTTTAATTTAACATGTTTGGAGGATTAAAATGACTACTAGTTAATGAGTTAGTCTGAATTATTTTTACTCTTAAAACAAATATCAATGAACGTTGTTGTGACTAGCCATCTAGTTGATTTGACTGCTATGGTTTGAAGTTATTTTTACTAATGACTAAATTACGTTTAACGTATTAAGGTATGTATGTATATAGGTATAATATCGATGGTTAAGCGCACATATGTGTTAAGTAAAAATTTATTAACGAAATTGACAAATGTGGTAAGTGCTCTTATCACATATGGGTTAGATACCAGAGCAAATACAACATCTGACCACAACATTATATGACGTCACAAGAGTATTTCATATTATACCTCATTTGGCACATTTTTTGTTTAAATCATTTGATGGTGTAATACCACAAGAAATAATGAATTTTTCTCATGTAGTATCTTGGTGTGAATATAAAGGTATATATTATAAGCCAGGAGTGATTTTAACCCTGG
>NW_021772056.1:0-779 GCF_005508785.2 Acyrthosiphon pisum | reverse complement strand
TTTTGCATATTTAACAAAAACCGTACAAATATACAAATAAAAACACAAATCATAGGTACATTTATATAATATTACAATATCAAATATTTTACGTCTCAAAAAATATTCAGACGCTAAAAATAGTTCCATAGGTTGGTTGTACAGGTTTTATAGTGGATACATTAAACACATTTTCTTCTAAACAAACCTTTGTTCATTAAGCATCGACATCCATAGAAAATCAATCACAATTTTTCAAAGAACTATGTAATACATTAATTTCTTCAAACATACCTTTACATAAATTACAAAATAAAAACTTTAAATCTTTTTTGGAAAAGTACACAAAAAAACATATACCAGATGAAAGTACATTAAGAAAAAACTGTTACCTATGTATCAATGTTACACAGACGTTTTACAAAATATTCGAGAACTCATTGGCAGCTCATACATATTTTTTTCTGTTGATGAAACTACTGATCCTCGTGGAAAATATGAAGCAAATTTTACTGTTGGTAAATTGAATGCCGATTTGCCTACTAAATCGTATCTTTTAACATCGAAACTTCCTACTAGTGCAAATAGTACAATAATTAAAACAAAATGTAAAAATGTTTTGAATAAAAATAAAGGATTAATGGTTTTAAAAAAAATTTCGAAAATACTTCAAGGTGACAGTGCTATAATTTCGACTATTTATCTGTTCCAAATTATTCACCGGATATACTAGCAAATTTTAAATATGCTCCAATCACCAGTGTTGATGTCAAACGCAGTTTTTCATTATACAAGTACAT
>NW_021772055.1:0-782 GCF_005508785.2 Acyrthosiphon pisum | reverse complement strand
TAAAAAAATTAAAAAAAATTATACTCAGCAGGTAATACAACTTTATAAGTTTAACACAAAATAGTTTCAAATTTTAGCTCTATTTTAATAACAATAACTCTTTTATTTTACGTTGATAAATTATAATTACATTTTATTTTAGATTCTGAGTGGAACGATGAATGTATTGATTTTACAATGATGTGTGTTTTTTTTTTTTTTTTTTTAATTTAATTTTTAATTTTTGTGTTTGTCATCACCTTTTAGGACAGTAAAAGTGCTTGGATTTTCTTCAACAGTATCTTTTCTGATAGGAAAGTGAATCTAGTTGGTACTTTGGGGGCGCCGTGAAAAACAAAACAAAAATTAAGGAAAAACGGGAATTTTTACGCAAAATCGGTTTTTCACAAAATCGATTTTGGCTTTTGGTGTAACTCTAAAACGAATGAATGTATATACATGAAATTTTCACTGGTTGTTTATGTTTACATTTTCTATACGCGATGAAATTTTCAAAATATTATGATTTGTTTTAAACTGTTTAGGAACATTTTAATTTTCCATTTTTTTTTAGTTTTTTTTCTATAAATATAAATAAAGTTTTATCTGTTGGGCCAAAAAGTGTAAAAATTTAATTCAAGGCTCCTGATATATTGCTACAATATCAGTTGAATAATATTAAAAATACATAGGCACAATTTTTTTTTATAAGCATTTAAAGATAAAATGTTGACAACATTTATCAAATTTAAAATTGAATAATTATTTTGTTGTTAAAAATTTATAAAATGTTTAACTTTTGT
>NW_021772054.1:0-1575 GCF_005508785.2 Acyrthosiphon pisum | reverse complement strand
GACGATGACACATCTCAGACTCACCATTAGAAGATATTTTTCAAAATTATCAAAAGCAGATGTCAAAGAATATAAATCCATTATTCGAACTGTTATCAAACGGCCGACAGTTTTCTAAAACAAACCATAAAACAAAGAATGATTTCTGGATTCAATGAGGAATTATTTCCACTATGGCAATCTAATAGGGACATACAGTTTATATTGGATGTTTACTCTTGTGTCAGATATGTAATAGAGTATATTGGAAAAAGCCAACGTGGAATATCAAAGTTAATGAGCGACATTGTCGAGAATCTCAAAAACTTCCACTAATATATCTGTCAAAAAACAACTGAAAAGGATAGCTTCCACGTTTTTGGAGAGTCAGGAAATTTCTGCACAGGAAGCAGTATACACTTGCTTAGGTATGAAGCATAGCAATACGTCAACTGGGTATATATTTATAAACACTAGCCATCTGGATAAAAAAGCTCGAATGTCGAAACCAATGGCAGTAAGAGAAGAAATGGATCCACAATCTGATGATATTTTCTTCGATGGCCTCATTGAATACTATTCGCCTAGACCTTATAGTTTTGAAGACATAACTTTGCTGAATTTGGAGCCAATTATGAAATTCATGGTAAAAAAAAACCTGCTTAAAACAATTCAGAGTCGGACACTGATATTGAAGAAGAAACCGCTTATTCAATTGACTCCACGCTAATATTAAATCAGTCCTATTTTCTCTACAGCACAAAACAGACCTCTTCAGATATTATCCGTGGCCAGCTCAAGTCATAAATATTACAACACTTCCGTACCAATAAAGTGAGTTTTATTTAATAATTATTATATGCTGTCGTCTTACACTAGTATTACACTTGAAATATCATTAATTTATATTATATTCTCCAATGTAACAGGAGTTATATTTTTCAGTTCTGAATTCATATCCAATTAATCTACGTCAAGCCATACACAACTACACGATCTACTAAAAATAAAAGTGAGTTAATTTAATTAATTAATTATATTAATACAATTGTATCAAACATTATTTTAATTCGATATTAATAACCAATATGTTTGTTTTAATTCAACTCGTATTCGTAGTTCACTTTATCAATACTACAGTCCGCAGTTCTAAAACATCGAATAAAGTGAGTTAATTTCATTTTTATGAAAATAATAAAAATATCTATTCTCGCTATACACCATTGTTTAAATAATTTATTTTTTATCTTACATGTTTTTTTTTTCTGTCCACAGTTTAATATGGATATGAACATATTATTAGAATCGTTGAATGAACAATGTGTCAACGCAAATCTTTCCATCGGGGAACTCCGAAAAGACGTCTCGTGCCCCGTTCGCACGATGAAGGTTGTGGAAACGAAATTCGGCACGGCTGTGGCATGTGTGCTTTACGAAGACTCGATCAGGGGAACGGCCAGCGTGTTCCTCCCGAAGTCGATAAGGTTGTCCGCGGAAGCAAGTAACGTGTATAAACGAGGTGAAGGGGCTAAGCTAAGCATAATTTTTAGGGGGATGAAGAATAGGAGCTTCGTAATAGGTTTTGAAAGAAATCTA
>NW_021772053.1:0-838 GCF_005508785.2 Acyrthosiphon pisum | reverse complement strand
AAAATAGCCAAAATTGGGAAATTTTTTTTTTAATTTACATTTTTTAAATATTTGGTCAAGCTTATTTTATATCAAATTTTCAAGTCTTAGGAGTTAAATTAAAATTTTTATGAATTTTCAAAACCAAAATAATTTACAATTTTTCCTCACTGATGAATTTCGTATAAATTAATACTAACAATTATAAATTTAATACAATCATTGCTCTTCAGAATCTAAAATTGTGTGATTCAGATTCATACATACAGTGTACTATAAAATATGTTTTTAAAGTTCTGTTATAATGTTTTATAATTCATATCCAATGTATGAATATAATATAATCAAATTATGATCCCAAATTTTTTGTGGTATTAAATAAAAAGTATCACTATGCATGTTTAAATCAAAATATTTTATTTTATTAATTTACTGTTGTTGCAGATCAAAAGGGAGATGACGAATTAGCGATACAAATTATGTACCTTCTATATCAACTTATGTGTCATCCAATTACAGGAGATTATATTATACAAAATACAGGTATATAAAAACACAATTCCACTAATTATGTTCATGAATGCTAAATAAATAACATATGGCTAAAACTGGTCAGTACAATTCTGCCGTCATAAGCCATTAGGATTGTCGAAATCGAGTTTTTGGTGTCTCATCGATAGATATTTTAATTCTCTATCATTTCCCGTAATAAAATTTAAGGTTTTTCTCATTAAAACTACATATAAATTGATGAGAAAATAAGATAAGAGGCAAATTAGCACTATATAGAAATACTGTTTTGTTTCCTAAAAACTAAGATTTTTGAATTACTGCTTAGTGGATTATGACACCAGAATTA
>NW_021772052.1:0-802 GCF_005508785.2 Acyrthosiphon pisum | reverse complement strand
TTAGCATATACATTTCGACTTTAAAGTCTGGGTTATATAATATTTCCATTGAAAAATATTTTAATGTTTATTCTTTAATTAAATCAAGATAAACAATGAAATCATCATCATCAAAATAATATTTTTTACCATTTTGGTCTATAATATGTATTTCTATAATTTGAAAATTTCCTTTAACTGGTATGTATTTTATTGGATTAGTTTTTATATAAGGATTAACATCATCATAATAAAAATTATACATAAGATCTTCCTCAATGTGATTAACATTATTAACAGATGAAAAAGATTTTTCAATTATGTTGCAATGTACATCTAATAATCGTTTATTTATATTATTATTTAAGGTTTCTCCAATGTGTTTATATAAATAATTTATATTGTCAATCCCTAAACTTAATTTAAAATTGTCGTCCATTAAATAATAATCATTAGATTTAATTGTAATATAGTTATTTGTCTGTACTATTTTTATGTTTGATGGTAGTAATTTATTTAATTTATCAATAGTGTAATTTTTCTTTTCAATTACAGTTTTTCCATATTTTGTTTCATTAACACCATTTATTTCTTTTAAGAAACTTTGAGTGTAAAATTTTGGTGTTTTTACTCCTATTACTGTATAAGCAATATCTAGATTTGTATACACAACACCTAATTCTATTTCTTTCCCTTTAGGCCATGTTTTATTAATAGGGGTCAAATGTCTTATAAAATCAAAACCTAAACAATTTGACAAATATTCATCAAAGCACAGACCAATTGAAGCAGTTATTTTTAGTACATTTTCATTTATTTCAAG
>NW_021772051.1:0-1401 GCF_005508785.2 Acyrthosiphon pisum | reverse complement strand
TTAAAAAAGAAAAAATTTTTATGAATTTCTAACTCGAAATAATTTGCAAATTTTCGTGATTTTTCCATATTTTGTCATTTTTTGAACTTTAAATGCTTATAAAAAAAAACTGTGACTAACGATTTTTAAAATTTTTCATCTGCCTTTGAAACAATATACTAGGAGCCTTCTATTAAATTTTCAAGCTTTTTTATCCAACAAATAAAATTTTATTGATATTTTTAGAAAAAAAACTAAAAAAAAATGGAAAATGAAAATGTCCGTAAAGAGCTCAAAATAAATCAAAATATTTTCAAAATTTTACCGTGTATAGAAAATGCAAATATAAACAACCTGTGAAAATTTCATATATCTACGGTCATTTGTTTAAGAGTTACACCAAAAACCAAAATCGATTTTGTTAAAAATCGATTTTGCGTAAAAATTCCCGTTTTTCCTTAATTTTTCTTTTGTTTTTCACGTCGCTTTTGAAAACTACTGGGAAATTTTACTTTTGACCCCCCAAAGTACCAACTAGATTCACTTTCCAATCATAAAAGTTACTGTTGAAGAAAATCGAAGCAGTTTTACTGTCCTAAAAGGTGATGACAGACACAAAAATAAATAAAAAAAACACACATCATTGTAAAATCAATAAATTCATCGTTCCACTCAGAATCTAAAATTAATAACATATAGACACACAATATATTAACCTAACATGTAGTATATATATTATATTAATATAAAAAGAAACGTGAAAAAAATCGAAAAAAAAATGCAAAAAATTTCGAGATTACGGGCGGCCATGCTATTCAACCGCTGTTGTTAGCCTGGAAGTGCGTACGACGGATTCGAACTCGGACCTACCTTGGGTATTTTGTTACTTTACCGGACACCCTTTTTTTTGCAATTTTTTTTTTTTAGACTTATGTAGTTAACTATACTGAGAACGATGGTGAAGTCAGAATTTGGCGGTCGGACTTAGTTTCGAAGTTATAGCTTAACGAAGTTCGCTATTTTACGATTTTTGCACGTTCGCGCGTCACTAGTTCACTGCACCTATTAGGTACGAATATTAATTTTTTTTCGCTCTTACCTGAAAACTCGATAGCAATTAATCTATTATTGTAATAATTGTAGTATAGGCTTAGTGCCTTAGTACATAAGGTTCATTAGTCATGTTGCCATAAATCATAATATAATATTTATCAATCGGAATATAATATTATGTCAATATGAACGAGAACGACTTATCAGTTAGATATGACTGATATGGGCTGATCATTTTTACCACGGTATTCTGTTTTACCCACGGTTTAAGATATAACCGTTGTTTTACCTCATTTTATTTGTGTTTCACGCACGGTAAAAGCACAGAATAATGGTACTATTATGATAGTAGTATACTAGTATCTATAA
>NW_021772050.1:0-1693 GCF_005508785.2 Acyrthosiphon pisum | reverse complement strand
TATTTCAAACAGATAAATTACTAAAATGTATAGTAAATTAATGTTTTAATATACCTTTGAGAAATATTAATAATAGTATTAAAATTTAAGTATTTAAACTTTTTCCATAAACACTTAAAGTCTAAAGAAAATAAGCACTGATCTAGGATGACCATATAAGTCTATCAACTATTTAGCATATAGATATGTTTCTATCCCCAGGATCTCATTTAATATATAATAATATATAGGCAATAGCATTGATTTTATAATGTACTATAAATACTATGAATATATTATAAAATCAATGGTGATAGGAACAACTGAGTAATAAATGCTTATAAAAAGATATTCAAAATATATGCATTTTGGTAACACATAGGTAATATGAATACTAGTATAATACTAGTACTAATATTATGAATTGTATTTAAAATCAATATATTAATTAATTATTAATGAATAATGATTATTATTTGTTAATTATAACACTTTGAAAGCACTATGTATGATAATTTAGTGAATTAACTCTTACATTTTTCATATATTTTTTTTTGTAATAGGAAATGTAAAAATGACAATTTAGTTAATTTAG
This sequence comes from Acyrthosiphon pisum, assembly GCF_005508785.2. Taxonomy (NCBI): domain Eukaryota; kingdom Metazoa; phylum Arthropoda; class Insecta; order Hemiptera; family Aphididae; genus Acyrthosiphon; species Acyrthosiphon pisum. Next base: position 1,119 of record NW_021772050.1, on the reverse strand, counting down.
TTAATTATATTTAATAATATTAAAGTTGTATTTGATAAAAAGAAAGTATTTAAATACATGTATACAAATAATTTAGAATATAGAAGTCATTATGCAATGAAAAAATTTGAATTTTATTCCTTAAATTATAATATATTTTAAATTTTCTATAGCTTATTGGTGTACTAAAGTGTTCGTGTTTCGGCCTCTTTAGGACATACCTATAGCGCTCCCGGTGGTGACGACTATCTGTAGTAAAATTTTCAATCAAGTATTCAAACAAGTGACGACACCTTATCAATACACCTTGATGTGTACACTGTGCATGTATATGTGTACCGTACGTCAGTCTAATAATATTATAGTTTTTTGTTGTTTGTCGGCTCCTTGACATCGTTCGAAGGTACATTTATTAATATTATGAGGCGCGTTTCTATATAGAAGTTCAAAAAAACTAGTTTATTATAAAAATATAAAAACATTTTTTTTAAAACATTATTATAAAAACATGTGCAAATTCAAAAATATAATTTTAATTTTAAATTTAGAAAAGACTTCAAATTGCTCTAAAAATCTTTAAATGCAAAAAAATTACCTTAAATTTAAAATCGTCAAAAGATTCAATGTAGGTATGTTATAAAACGAGCATCGCGTATATTTGGAAAGCAATGCAAAGTGCATTATAATCCCAACCTCAATCATTACCGTTATAATATAAAATATCGCAAAATAAACTTTTAGATTCTGAGTGGAACGATGAATGTATTGATTTTACAATGTGTGTTTTTTTTTATTTTTTATTTTTTTTTTTTTTTTGTGTCTGTGTACACGATAAGTAGTCGAAATAATGCTTTGATTTTCAACATTAGTATCTTGTTCGATTGGAAAGTGAATATCGTTGGTGCATTGAGGAGGTCAAAATTTAAAATTCCCAGTAATTTTCAAAAGCGCCAAGAAAAACCAAAGAAAAATTAAGGAAAAACGGGAATTTTTACGCAAAATCGATTTTTCACAAAATTGAATTTGGTTTTTGGTGTAACTTTAAAAAACATGACTGTAGATACATGATATTTTGACTGAATGTTTATATTAGCATTTTCTATACACCATAACATTTTAAAAATATTTTGACTTATTTTG
>NW_021772049.1:0-796 GCF_005508785.2 Acyrthosiphon pisum | reverse complement strand
TAATCCCCCAGCGAGACGGAAATGTCCTAACACAACCCCTTGGTCTATATACAAACAGAAGCCGTGTCCTACGCTAGACGAGCAGTACAGTGCTGACTATCATCAATAAATTAGACAAAACGTCATATTAGAGCATACCATTTGTAAACTTTCCGAAATCATTCTTTAATAAAATCATCTTTTCCTGAAGTGATGTACCTAATCTTTTCACAAAAAAGGACCGTTGCAAAACGTTATCAACATTTGAGTGCCGAAATTAGGTACGACTGTACGAGATCAATAATATAAATCCAGGTATTAATAATCATCAGATAAAATTATTTTGTGTTCAATTTATTCAAGTTAATATTAATAAAATAATGTATTAATGTTTAGGTGCTACCTTTATATAATTGTTTTAGTAAAAAATATATGCTTTTTGGCGATTAAATAGATACCAAATTAAAATAAATAATATATTAATATAAGATATTGATCGATCAGAAATATAGGGATAAATATTGTGCAGATGGGAACCAGCAAGCAGATTCGTTGAATGGCTAAAATTAACAACCAAAAATGTTCAAGTACTTTTAAGTCCGATTTTTTGTACCTATAGGCATAGGTGTGCTCAGACTTTTTTCACAGGGTATGCTACTATTTTTAAACATACCTAGCTCAAAACAAAAAATGACTTCCCAAAAACTCTTAATAGGTACTAGGTAAAATTAATAACTTGCCATATTTAGCGAAAAGAAATTAACATGCGTTTTATTTAGCTTATTTATTGGTTTTAGATATTTTAATTTGTAAAGTT
>NW_021772048.1:0-789 GCF_005508785.2 Acyrthosiphon pisum | reverse complement strand
ACTATTTATGATAAAAATATATAATAGTAAAATAAATAATTTTAATAAGTAATATTAATAAAATTGTATAGAATTATCTTTATATAATTATAAATAAAAATATCTTAAAATTAAGTTACAATTTTTTTTTCTTATACAGTATAATTGATGATACAGTATTATTAGAGAGAACTGAGAAATTAAATAGTTAAAAAATTTAATAATATAGACGTTAATAAACTACATAAAATGTTACCTATCAATAAATTATATATAAAAATATTTGAAATTACTGATTAACACAAAAATTATTTTATTTGTCAGGCCTTTCTGTAACACCCAATATAATATACATATTTTTATTTAATTATATCAATAAAATAATACAGAATTAACTGTACATAATTCTAAATAAAAATATCTTAAAACTAGTTACATTTTTTTTTTTTTTTAATTGTTTGTTTTATACAATATATATTTTTTTATTTGTAATTGATTCATTAACATTTCATAACGCAGTATTGAAACAATATATTACTGTAACGAAAAAAAACTATTTATGATAAAAATATATAATAGTAAAATAAATAATTTTAATAAGTAATATTAATAAAATTGTATAGAATTATCTGTATATAATTATAAATAAAAATATCTTAAAACTAAGTTACAATTTTTTTTTTTCTTAGTGATACAGCCATACAGGATTAACAGAGAGAACTGATAATAGTTAAAAAATTAATAATATTGACGTAAATTAACTACATAAAATAGTACCTATCAATAAATTATATATAAAATATTTGAAAT
>NW_021772047.1:57199-58150 GCF_005508785.2 Acyrthosiphon pisum | reverse complement strand
TAAAACTATATTCATGAGTATACTTCGATATTCTTCATTATAAAGGTTAATGCATTTGATTTTCTGTGATCACTGTTAACTATTACTTGAGAACTATTATATGTTGTATGTGTTATTCTTATTCACTATTCACTATACAATTTAATATTTTTGTCATGTTCTCGGGTTAATTTATTATCAGAAATATTTCATTGACTTTTATTTTTAATGTTTAACTATCCCGTGTTCAATTCATATTCTCATAATATCTAAACAGAATACTGTTATACGTATAACACATTCATTTTAACTTAGACTAATATGCGTTCAAAAAAATTCATAGACCTTATTAGATAGACCCAATATTGCCTTAATAGTGTTATTAACTTTTATAATGGTTTTATAAAGATATACTGACGTTGTGCTTAAAGTATTTTTACCAAACAAATTTGATTCTGCCTCACTCTTTTAAGAACTACATTATACTATAAGCTTATTCATTAAATTAATTAACTGGTATATTGTATTTTTAGGCTGTTTTGTGTGGAAACATTGAGATACAAACCACAACATGCCAGGCCAACACAGCACAGCACTGCTACCTTCAACAGTGATATTATTGGTTCAGTTCCCACTCTGACAACCTAACCTAACCCTTAGAAACATTTTTGAAATGACACCTAACAAAATGACAAATGCTTTTAATGTATAACCTAATGCATGTATTTGTTTTACTTCCTATTGTTAAACCTTATATTATCAAAAAAGACAAATTTAATTCTGTGATCACTGTAAATATTGTTGCTGTATTTAACTTAAAAGATTAATTATGTTATTGTATAACCTTATATTCGTACTTCAATGTCTATGGACGACTGTCGAAGTACCATATAACAGAAATTGCTATATTTTGTAACATGCCGTATCACTACCTATTTGTTCAATCGCAATTGTAATTACCTTATAACTATG
>NW_021772047.1:33775-43086 GCF_005508785.2 Acyrthosiphon pisum | reverse complement strand
TGTACTGTAAGAGCATAGATTCCTGGTTAAACTTTTTTCATCTCCCCGTAAAAAGTGACTCAGAACCGCCAACCATACATATTAGAATTTTTAGCTATACGGTGATCGAATGTACTGCAAGGCGGACTTTCCTCCTTGAATTTTTTTCATCTCCCCGTAAAAAGTGCCTCAGAACACCCAACCATACATATTAGAATTTTTAGCTATACGGTAATCGAATGTGCTGCAAAGGGGACTTTCCCCCTTGAACTTTTTTCATCTCCCCGTAAAAAGTGCCTCAGAACACCCAAATTACTACAACTATTGTATAAATATTTAAGATTAAATGTATAAACCTACTTAAATCAATTTGTATTTAAATATTAAATAATTGTATTTTGTTTTAAATGTACAGCTACAGTATTGTAAAATAATCGATGGATCAATTAAGCTAAAACTAAAACATGCATATTACTTTCAAATAATGGGGCAGTTGCATATATCTCGAAGACAGATGTGCTACTTTGTGATATACACTCGAAACTGGATGAATATTGAAATAATTGAATATGACAATTCATTTTGGGAAAATAAAATGGTCCATAAATTAAAAACGTTTGTTGCTTTATCATAATATATTTTAATTTTTAATCCATAATTATTTCTTTTACCGAAATTATTATTTTTATTTTAGATTTTACGAAGAATGTTTACTCCCAGAGATTGTCGATCCATTATACCCTAAACGTATGCTCAAGGCAGATATAAGAGAATCCGATAGAATAAAAAAAAATATGATTTCAAATGAAAGAAAAAAAAAAATTAAAAAAGTTTATTGTTATTACAAAATATTATATTATGTGTTGTTATTGAAATGTTACTATGTTAGATTTAAGATAATATTAATTTAGGTTATTGTTATATATTATTATATTAATATACACTTTTTATAAAGTACCTAGGAAGTAGTATACCTAATAACACAATAGATACAAATTGCGTAGAAACTCGGGTGTATCAAAAATATTACGATGGTATTTACTATTTGCCTATGCGTTTTATATCGACGCAACCCGACGAAGGCGGAGGTTCAGTATATAAAAGCAACGCTCCGAATGAGCACAATATGAGTAGTGGGCGCGGCTTAAACGTCGCGTGCTTGCGCATCGCGAAAACACCTAACAGCGCGTTCTCTCAGTCCATGGTCTGGCAACTTCATAGATCGTATTTGGTCGGTGGTGTTTATGACATCAGACACTGGGCGCGCCACTGTAGCGGCGACCGAATCCGATTGTACACGAGTACAGGTTAGTTACCCTGGCCCCGCCACTTTACGATTTATAAATGGAAATTAATGTCAAATTATGTAATATCATTTGTAATCATTTGTAACCACCCAAAAAAAATTTGTAACCCCACCCACTTCGGCTCAAAACGAAGTTTCCATGTGGCGGGGCCACGGTGACTTCACTACAGCCCGCCATTACAGAAGTTCGACTTGTAGGTACTTGAAACCTAGTGGAGATTATGTAATATCATTTTTAATCATTTGTAATCACCAAAAAAAAAAATTTGTTCATCGATCCTTTTGACTAAATGGTGCATGTCAATTATTTTCAATTTTCATTAGTAAGTACTCACCCATGTTCAATTGTTTACCCTGTTAATAATTTTTTTTGAAACTTTTTATTCTTTAAAACAAATGTATTATTTATTTATACCTTTATATTATATATAATATGTTTTTTACGTTATAATATTATGTAGCTAATATCTATGTTAATATACTCCATAGTATATAAAGTACGAACGTCTCTTCAGCACCACCCATTCAAAAATTTTATAATTGTTTTTTACAGGAAATTAGCATGTAATTAGCATGCATTTGCATGACTATCGCCAAAATTTACAACTCTATGACAAAAAATGATGTGCGGTGCTGGAGAGACGTCTCACCAGCACCACCCAACGTGAAAAATTAAAAATAATAACAAATTCAATACAGGTTTTTTAATGTTTTTTTCTTCAAATACAGTTTTTTAATGATTTTTTTCATCAAATAGATTTTTTTATGAATACTGATTTTTTAATGCTTTTTTGTATCAAGTTTAGATTTTTTATTAAAAATAAATTTTTATTAAGATTTTTTATTTTTATTTAGTTTTATCTAATTCAATCAAGATTTTTTTATTGAATATAGATTTTTTATTAAATATAGTTTTCTTCATTTTTATTCTATTTTTTAATTTAGAATTTTTTTAAATATTAAATAAAAATATCTGTTATAGAAATAAAAAAATATTTATAAAAAGTTTATATTTGATAAGAAAAATACATTTAATAAAAAATCGATATTCAATAAAAAATATTGATAGAATAAAACAAAAAAATATTAAAATTAAAATATCTTTTTAAAAATCTATACATCTTTATAAAATCTAAATTTTGTCAATTGAAATTGTTTAATCGAGTAGAATTTTCTACTTTTTGATTTTTCAATTTTTTTTCGTAATACAATCAAGATTTTTAATGAATATAGATTTTTTTTCATCGAAAAATCTTGATTGAATTAGATAAAACTAAATAAAAATAAAAAATCTTAATAAAAATTTATTTTTAATAAAAAATCTAAACTTGATACAAAAAAGCATTAAAAAATCAGTATTCATTAAAAAATCTATTTGATGAAAAAAATCATGAGTGAGATGTCTCTCCAGCACCGCACATCATTTTTTGTCATAGAGTTGTAAATTTTGTCATGCAAATTTTGGCGATAGTCATGCAAATGCATGCTAATTACATGCTAATTTCCTGTAAAAAACAATTATAAAATTTTTGAATGGGTGGTGCTGAAGAGACGTTCGTATTTTATATACTATGGAGTATATTAACATAGATATTAGCTACATAATATTATACCGTAAAAAACATATTATATATAATATAAAGGTATAAATAAATAATACATTTGTTTTAAAGAATAAAAAGTTTCAAAAAAAATTATTAACAGGGTAAATAATTGAACATGGGTGAGTACTTACTAATGAAAATTGAAAATAATTGACATGCACCATTTAGTCAAAAGGATCGATGAACAAATTTTTTTTTTGGTGGTTACAAATGATTACAAATGATATTACATAATCTCCACTAGGTTTCAAGTACCTACAAGTCGAACTTCTGTAATGGCGGGCTGTAGTGACGTCACCGTGGCCCCGCCACATGGAAACTTCGTTTTGAGCCGAAGTGGGTGGGTTACAAATTTTTTTTTGGTGGTTACAAATGATTACAAATGATATTACATAATCTCCACTAGGTTTCAAGTACCTACAAGTCGAACTTCTGTAATGGCAGGCTGTAGTGACGTCACCGTGGCCCCGCCACATGGAAACTTCGTTTTGAGTCGAAGTGGGGGGTTACACATTTTTTTTTGTTGGTTACAAATGATTACAAATGATATTACATAATCTCCACTAGGTTTCAAGTACCTACAAGTCGAACTTCTGTAATGGCGGGCTGTGGTGACGTCACCGTGGCCCCGCCACATGGAAACTTCGTTTTGAGCCGAAGTGGGTGGGTTACAAATTTTTTTTTGGTGGTTACAAATGATTACAAATGATATTACATAATATCCACTAGGTTTCAAGTACCTACAAGTCGAACTTCTGTAATGGCGGGCTGTAGTGACGTCACCGTGGCCCCGCCACATGGAAACTTCGTTTTGAGCCGAAGTGGGTGGGTTACAAATTTTTTTTTGGTGGTTACAAATGATTACAAATGATATTACATAATTTGACATTAATTTCCATTTATAAATCGTAAGTGGCGGGGCCAGGGTAACTAACCTCACGAGTACTGCCATAATAATCATAAATTCATAACCATAAATCGTAACTAGGGATGGCAAATATCGTCTTAACAACGATATATCGTCGAATGATATCAACGTCGATATATATCGTGATAATAGTATCGATATTTCCGATATTATCGATAAAAAATATATCTACCTTATAATTATTAATATTATTACAGCTCAGCTCTCTTCAGTCTTCACTCTTCTGTGCTAATACTATGTGACATATCAAAATGTGTAGCATGAGAATATTGCTGTTACAATGCTACATAATATTTCATATGAAATGTATAACTCCATTTATAAAATCAAAAAGAATTTTTTTTTTAATTATTATAATTTATTTTTCAATAAAATATTCATTGGTTTGTTCTTGTGCAAGTAATCAGTACCTACTATTGTAAAAGTAGTAATTGTATGGAATAAAAAAATAAAAATAATGTTAATACAATAATATAATACACTGCAGAGTACAGACTACAGTTGTAAAGACAACCAGTCTTAAGTATGATGATAGGATGTTAGGTATGCTGAATTTAATAAAATTGTTACAATTTACTTTCATTTTATTATTAAAAATATTTCATTACTCAATACTCAATAGTATTGATTCGTTCTATATAAGAAGTAGATTACTGTACCAGTAATTAACTTTTGCTTATTGAAATGTGACCGCAACCTGAAACACAGACATAGGCATAGCTAAAACATAAATAAACCATGATTCAAAAGACAAATATTATTTTTAGGAATTGATTTAATATTTCAACTTATTGAAAAACACCTAACAAAGTAACAAGCAAATAAAAACAAATATTTTGGTAGAATTATCTTTTAAACTTTAAGTGAGAATCTAAGTTAGTTATCACTATAACAATATCATTTAAAATTTGTGAATTAAAAAAAAAATATGATACAACTTTTTAATTAATAAAATTTAGTTATAATAACAAATAATAACAATTTAAGTTTAAATTAACATATTATTATGTATAGTAATTTATGTGACAGAAAACCAATCTTCTTGATTTAAGGAACTCATAAAAACTAACTTGTTTAGTCTTTTACCTGTCAGTCTATTTCTCTTTTTACTAAGAATTTGGCCGGTTTTAGAAAAAAGTCGTTCCGATGGAACCGATGTAGCTATAATTGATAATTTTTCCCTTGCAATTTCAAATAAATTGGGATGCATCGATCTGATAACATCCCAAGCTTCAAGTGGATTTGTATTCACTGGCACCACTGGCTTGGTTAAATAATCATTTAACTATTAATTCAAAAAATAAAGTCAAAATTAAAATTCTAAAAAATTATAGCATTGGTATAGCTTTACCTCTTGATCAACTGGCATTGTTCTGTTTTGGATTTGCAAAGATGCAACAGTTCTATGATACGACCATAAGTCAAATGATTGTTTGTTTGATGGACTCATTTCAGAACTTGTAGTTGGTTCAATTTCAACAGAATGTTCATTTTGTACAGCAATTAACAGTCTTTTTATCTTTCCAATAGTTTTTTGGCAATTTACAGGGTCTTCGAAGTGAAGATTCTTGAATCTGAAGCAAAAAAAAATAAATATTATGTATACATTGTAAATGTTTGCTTATTGACACAATTATTGTTACCTAGGGTCCAATATAGTGCTGATTGGAACATCATTAAATAGCTCAAGTTCATTAAAATGTTTGTGAAATTGACCGATGATGTTTGAACGTAGAGATACTCCCACCGTTGTAATAGGTGTCATTTGATTGATGGCAGAGTTAACACATTTTATTTATGGTAGCATACAACTTATAGTTGGATATTTATCACCGGAGATTTTTTTAGTTAAATCTTCTAAGGGTTGCAATAAATCTCTAACTTCTTTTAGTGTGTTTACCTCTCTGGTAGTTAGACAATCTGGTGCTTTTTGTTTCTCCAACAAAATATTAGAAATAATTTTAAATAAATTTAAAAATCTGTCCACCATGTAGTATAAGCTGTTCCAACGTGTTTTAACATCCAAGATCATTTTAAGCATATTTCCTTCGGGTATTCCTAAATTTAATAATATACATGTAATATGTTAATCAACTTATAATCATAGGTACTAGTTCTATTTCTAATAAAGTAGTAGGTACAAACCATCATTTGCTTGGTATTGCCTTAATTCATCGCTGACATTTACACTGTTTTTTACATATTTGACGATATTTCTTACTTTTTCAACCAACAAATTTAAATCCTCACAGTTATCAATTGAATAGTTTGCAATTAAATTAATGGTATGAGCAAAACATGGGATAAATTTACGTATACCGAATGTGTTTTTTGCTGCTTTTTTATATTTGCACCTATAAACATGCATTAAAAAAATATAGTAGAATAAATAAAAAGTTAAGTATTATTATTTACCACTATCAGTGACAATTGCAATTATTTGTGATTTATTTAATCCCCATTCAAATAATACTTCTTCAAATATCTGACTTATGTACTCAGATGTATGAGACTTGTTGAGTTCGTACACACCTAATGTTCCTAAATTACAATAAGTAATATTTAACATTTAATAATAACCATTATTTTAAATGAGTCTTTAAAATGATTTTATATATTACCAGATACAAATGTATTGTTTTCTAAAAAATGTATGGTAACACCGAGATAACTCTTCATTCGAATATCACTCCAAATATCCGAAGTTAGACTAAAGTTTTTTTGTTTTTGGAGTCTATGTTTAAACTTGTCAGATAAATACTTGTATTTTTCATCTAACTTATTCTTTATTGTGTTTCTGGAAGGAATAGCATAAAGCGGACATGCCACTTTTAAAAAAGTATTTAAAACCAGTGCCGTCGACTGTTGAAAAAGGTACACTGTCTTTACATATATAATATATCAGTGCCTCAGTTATTTCAGCATTTTTTACTCCGCCTACTGTAAAAGGATAAACACAAAATAAATAACTTCATTGAAACAAAAATTTGAAAACTTTAAATTCTGTCTTACTAAAAAATAATAATTTAAAAAAGTTAAGCAAATAAACTCATCATTGTTTACATAACTGTATATTAAGTAATCTAATTTAAAAAACACAATCTGGTTCCTAAATTTATTAATATATTTATGAACAATGAATTATTGTATTGGCATTAAACATTCATTTATATATTTTAAATAAGTTACCTTTCATGGATGTCACATAGTTCATTGCCTTTTCAATTGATGGTTGAGTTATTTTTGTAGGAAAATCATTGGTACAAGTTTTTTTACTACCACTAGCTACAGAAATGGTTTCAATGGTTTCATTAAAAACTAAAGTTGATGCTGTACTTGAAATCTTAAAAAAAGAGAATTATTTAAATAATTAACATGCTTTTAAGCATAAAATGGGTACATTATTATTTATAATTATTATTCTTAATTAAGGTACACTCACACAACCAGGATCATCAACATTATTTTCATCGACGCATCTTTCCAAAACATCACTTTTTAACCTAGATGTTACTGACGTTACTGTTTTAGTTTTATGGACATTATTCAGATGAGAGTGTAAATTAGACGTGTTTCCAGCTGTTGGACATATTTTGCCACATATTTTACATTTCGCAGTCAACTTATAGATTTTGTGAAAATGCATCCAAACTTTACTAATTTTGGCCATATTTTTATTATATTTTTATATAATGAAATAAATATCAAAATGTGAAAAACTGAAAACTAGTGAAAACACTGAAAACACGTGGTCACAAGTCACAACGGACACAGACACACAGTCACACGGGTCACGGTCTCACGAGTCACGGTCTCACGGACTATTGACTATGACTAAAGAGTAATGAGTAAAGAAAAGAAATAACTTATAAGTAATAAAATAACTAATAAAGTAATACGAATAAAGATGGAACATGAAACTTGTTTACTTGTAAAATAGGTTAGGTTTTCGTACGGTTTTCGAAGATTCTAGAAGATTTTAAAACCGTGGTTAGGGCCGTGTGGTGTGACTGTGTCTTGGAATAACATCAATATAATAACCATGGTTATTTCGGATGACAAATAACAATATAATTATACAATTATACCTATATTTAGGTTATAATGTTTATAATATTAATATTATTAAGTAGGTACTAGTACTAGTAGCACTAGTGGCACTAGTAGGTACTAGTATCATGTTAGTGCGCGGAATCGTTTTCATGTTTTTCATAGGTTCAGACTTCAGATCATAGGTAACCAAGACCCCAATCAGCTGATCAAGTTTCGCTTCTATATTCTATGCTAGTAGGTACTTTACTAATATTATGCACTTGTCCGAAAAATGTTAAGAGTGGTTACTGGTTAACGGTTTCCTAACAATGAATTTAAACAAAATGCAATTCACGTCCATCATAGACCTTATACCTAGTATAAGGTCTACGTTCACCCGGTTCACAATAACCCTGATATATCGAATGAATTTATCGATAAGCGATAAATATCGTAGCACTATATCAATAAAAAAATATCGATATATCGTTTCTAAATATCGATATTTTCGATATATCGATATATCGTTGCCATCCCTAATCGTAACGGATTTTTTTTCAATTTGTTTTCTCGTTGTGAAAATGTGAAATTTAAAACTATGTTGTGAATTCTGATACACTTTTTTTACCCTGTGTCTTACCGACAAACAAGTATACCAGTTTAACGTTTAGTGAGAATTGTGTTATTATTTATTTTTGAGTATACTGTCGTCTGTTCTGCGTGTTCATCTCAATTTATACTTTGATAATCGAATACAACAAAATGACTAGGCACTCGTATAAATGTTGCATAGCTGGATGCAGTTCTAAAGGTTAGTAATTTTTAGTTTTATGCATGTGTAGCGATCTGTGACTATCTTAAATAACTATCTTAACTAAATTGCTATCAATCACATTATAAATGTACGTAATCATATAGTATACGCGCCGCGTAAATATAAATATAATACGCGAGCGAGCGCTCGCGTAATAGTAATAGTAATAGTAATAGTAATAATTAGGGCAGCGAAGTTATTGCATTAAAAAACACACTAAATTGATTGCATTATTGCATTAAAATATATTAAAAATTGCACTTATAAATTTAAAAATTGCATTGAAAAAATTAAAAAAAATTTAATTATAATCAATAAAATTAAATACCTATATTAATAAATAATAATAATAAAAATTAAATATGAATATTGCTTACATTATTGCATTGCACTACAAATGATTTTTTTAAGTTTTCAAAATCGAATGATCGTCTGTTATCGCACAACAAATTTTTGTATCGGGAGAAACTTCTTTCTACGTCAGTAGTTGTTATTGGCGCGTACTTGAAATAGATTAAATCGTTGTTGGTCAAGTCTTCTGACAAGCCCTCCATTGACTGTATTTCTCCACTTAGAATTTTTGATATACGAAAAATTATTTGATATCCTTCATTTTTTTGTAAAAATAGTTTTGAATTTCTGGTTTAT
>NW_021772047.1:32694-33725 GCF_005508785.2 Acyrthosiphon pisum | reverse complement strand
GGGAGTAAACATCTCGTAAAATCTAAAATAAAAATAATAATTTCGGTAAAAGAAATAATTATGGATTAAAAATTAAAATATATTATGATAAAGCAACAAACGTTTTTAATTTATGGACCATTTATTTTCCCAAAATGAATTGTCATATTCAATTATTTCAATATTCATCCAGTTTCGAGTGTATATCACAAAGTAGCACATCTGTCTTCGAGATATATGCAACTGCCCCATTATTTGAAAGTAATATGCATGTTTTAGTTTTAGCTTAATTGATCCATCGATTATTTTACAATACTGTAGCTGTACATTTAAAACAAAATACAATTATTTAATATTTAAATACAAATTGATTTAAGTAGGTTTATACATTTAATCTTAAATATTTATACAATAGTTGTAGTAATTTGGGTGTTCTGAGGCACTTTTTACGGGGAGATGAAAAAAGTTCAAGGGGGAAAGTCCCCCTTGCAGCACATTCGATTACCGTATAGCTAAAAATTCTAATATGTATGGTTGGGTGTTCTGAGGCACTTTTTACGGGGAGATGAAAAAAATTCAAGGAGGAAAGTCCGCCTTACAGTACATTCGATCACCGTATAGCTAAAAATTCTAATATGTATGGTTGGGTGTTCTGAGTCACTTTTTACGGGGAGATGAAAAAAATTCAAGGAGGAAAGTCCGCCTTGCAGCACATTCGATCACCGTATAGCTAAAAATTCTAATATGTATGGTTGGGTGTTCTGAGTCACTTTTTACGGGGAGATGAAAAAAGTTTAACCAGGAATGTATGCCTAACAGTACAACCAATCTCCCTGTAATTTTATAGAAAAAATTCTAAACGATTTTTAATATCGTTTTCTGAAATAAATATAAATATTTTTTTTATTATTATCATTTTGTTTATTTATTTATAATCAGTTAATAGTATTTTACAACAAATATTAAATATAATATACAATTTTGATTCATTATTTACACAAGTTTTCTTACTTCTCTAGTAAAAGGTACATATTCTACAATTCGATCATGAA
>NW_021772047.1:0-1281 GCF_005508785.2 Acyrthosiphon pisum | reverse complement strand
ATGAGGTAATGTAATTTGGTAATATAAATTTTATGGAGGATACAAATATTGCTGCAGATATCATATAATAGGTACAATATTAATAAACTAATATTACATATACTATGAGCATATAATCACTGAGCATAAAATCAAATTAATAAATTGACAATTGATAAATAACAATAATTAATTGACATCCACAACTATTGCTTTAATATCTACATAATATGCTTAAATAATATGCTTTATTGAGCAACGCACCTTATATAGCGATACCTACTAAACGGCGGCGCCGCGGGCCGTCTGCTTTCCGCGAAGTCACTACGCCAGGGACTCCCCCCGGAGAAAGTGCGGCCGCGGGCGGCCTATAAATTTAGCGGGGAAGGCGAATAAGTGTTCGACGGGGCCGTGCGAGGTCCGTAAAGGCGGTGAAACTTGAATTTTTAAAAAAAAATCAAAATATTTTCGTTAAATATGATAAGGCGAGAGTGATGGCGAAATGTAAATAACGAAAAAAAAACACGGAAAAAAAATTCAATCCGAAAAAATAATTCAATTTAACACGGCCGCTGCAAATTAATTCGAATCACGGAGGGGCCGGGATCGAAACCACGACCCCGGGTCATCCGCACCTACGCCTAACCGACCTGCCTACCTACTGAGTTGAGAACTGGTGTCAAATCTGTGACTCTTAAGCCGTTTCACTGTCCCGGCGAATTACGAACGCGGTTCGCACGTCCGCTTCGCACGTCCGCTTCGGGCCGATCTCGGACGTCGAAAACACGATATCCGCGAAAAAAGTCAAACCTCGTGACTTTTGCGCTCGGTTTGCGCGCCGTCTCGGCCGCGGCGGGCCCGACGGGGAAGAAGTTCGGCCGCGCGCGGCCTATAAATGTAGCGGGGAAGGCGAATAAGGTCCGAACGGGGCCCCCCGAGGCCCCCCGGTGGGGTAAAACTCGAAAATCTCTAAAACGATGAAAAAAATCGCAAAAAGTGATAAGACTGTAGTGATTCCGCAGCGACGGCTCCGCCGCCGCCGGGTACCCGTTTTCCCTCCATTATCCTCTATAGTGGTTCGGAATTAATACACTGGCGGCGCCCTCGGTTTCATGCTTTATATATAAGGACTAGATTCCGGCGTTTGTCATCCCGCCTGCGGCGGAAAGACTGTGTGGGCGGTGGTGCATCTTTGTCGTTTCGTCTCGGGCTGGGTTTTTCGATCCGGCCTGCGGCGGGAACGCGGGGTCGTCGGGTATTGTGTTTTGTCGTGTTGGCAGCCCTGGTTAAGCGGTAATTTTT
>NW_021772046.1:0-646 GCF_005508785.2 Acyrthosiphon pisum | reverse complement strand
CTTTTTAAATCTAAGATATGAAAATGTAATACAAGATTCCTTATAAGATTGTCTACCTTTATCAAAACAAAAAATATCTATAAGGAAGTCAAATTAAATTTTTAGGATCGTTTGAAATTCAAATTTTTACAACAATGGATATTCACTCGATTTCTCATGTAGCGATTTCCTTATTTTGTTGTAATTCAAAAACGAATAACTGCAGATACATGAAATTTTTACTGAATGTTTATATTAGCATTTCCTATACACCATACAATTTTGAAAATATTTTGACTCTTTTTGAGCTGTTTACGGACATTTTCAGTTTTACTATTTTTTAGTTTTTTTTTCTATAATATCAATAAAGTTTTATCTGTTGGGCCAAAAAGTGTATAAATTTAATACAAAGCTCCTGATATATTGTTACAATATCAGTTGAAAAATATTAAAAATACATAGGCACAATTTTTTTTATAAGCATTTAAAGATCAAATTTTGACAAAATTTATCAAATCTTAATTTTAAAAATTATTTTGTAGTTAAAAATTTATAAAATGTTCAATTTTTGTATCTAAGAATTAAAAATTTAAAACAAGATTCCACGTAAGTAATTAATTCTGTTACCAAAAAATCTAAAAAATACATTTACACAGTTTATTTTTAT
>NW_021772045.1:0-1667 GCF_005508785.2 Acyrthosiphon pisum | reverse complement strand
TATTTTATGGTATTCAATAATAACTATAGACAACACCACGCAGTATTGAAAAATATTATTCACTGTATCACATCTTATTTTATTTTACATTTTGTACAAGGGGTGCCAAGGAAATGCCAGTACCCCCCCCCCCCCCCCCCAAATTCAAATTTCTGGTAATATTCTTTGTGCATCTATAAAATTAAGTAAGAATAAGTATGTCCGTAGGATCATAAATATTTTATTATTTATATAAAATTATATAAATTATTAAATTATATTTATAAGGTATTTATTACATAGGTAATGAAATAAATTACATGCTGGTATTATTATTATCATTTGCAATATTTGGGTTTCTTTTATTAATATTATCGGGGATAAAGTGATGTGCTAAACGATTGATATAATAGTATAATACCTACTCATTCCCAAAGGTAATATGATAAAGTGCTCAACTTGGAAAAATAAAAGTGGAGACTGTTTACTTTAAAAAAAAGAGCATCTCCATTACTTGTTCAACGTTATTGAGCTGCGGGGCTAACCTAACCTAACCTTCCTCTTTAAAATAATATTAATTTCTGAAAAATTACTTTGGGTACTCCGTTCCCCTGCGTACCCCCTCAGTCAAGCACTGTAATAATTTATTTTTAAATCCAAATGATCCAAATGTATTTACTCCTATTTTACGAAATTCTCCATGATATGAATTTTTTTTGTTGCTCATATGAGTTCACGAGACATAGTAATATGGATGTTTTCACTGTACATATTATATACCTAACTGTGAAAAAAAACTTTATTTGATTTTTAAATTGTTATAGGTAATTATGGATGTGAATATAATGCAGTAAAAAATATTGTTTAATGCGTTTTAAACCTTGACAATTTTACTTTATAATACAACCTACGTATATCCTAAAAAATATCGAAAATAATGATTTAATGAATAAAAAATTGACTTATGATGGAAACAAAATCTTAAAATTTAAAAATTGGGTAAGTGGAAGTCACTCTGCTGTACAGTGTGTCATTGTAATGGATAGTATTAAATTTGAATTAAATTATATCAAATAATTGTATACGAGTGCATATTTGAAGACAGTGGCGCCGAACCCATGTATTAGGTGTGGGTGTACCCCCAAAATTGGTGGGTAATCGTAACACTAAATATAAAAATATATTGTACAAACTACAAATATAAGAAAGATGACTTCTTAGTGTGTCGTAGCGTGCAGGTAAGTACCTACTGTGTGATAACGTTAGAAATAGCTATTTTAAGGTGTGGGTGTACCCCCAAAATTGGTGGGTAATCGTAACACTAAATATAAAAATATATTGTACAAACTACAAATATAAGAAAGATGACTTCTTAGTGTGTCGTAGCGTGCAGTGTACCTACTGTGTGATAACGTTAGAAATAGCTAATAACTAATTAATAATTTAATTGATAGTTTTTACCATTAATAAATAAATTCTAGTATTTATGGTCAATAGTATATTGTGTAAAAAGTCAAAAATCTCTGATAATACAGTACATTTAGTATTTTTATTTTACAAGTGATAAAACAATTAGTACCTATCAATTGAAATAGCGCGGGTGAATGGCCCCTCGGCACACATGAATGAATTTTATTTTACAGCGATTTGTGTTTTTATAGTATGTGTCTGCAATCACCTATTATGAC
>NW_021772044.1:0-894 GCF_005508785.2 Acyrthosiphon pisum | reverse complement strand
GAAGGCATTAACAAATTGATAAATAATTAAACTATAGGTGAATAACATTCTCAAATTTTAAATAATGATGGTAATGAATAAAAATATAATTTTAACAAGAAAAATAAAGTACCTTTTAAGTGTAAGTAGATAAATATACCAAATTATCGAAATTACATCTTATGATGTCAGTTTAAAACGAATGCAAATATTTCCAAACAATAACAAGTAGTTAACAAAAATTCAAGCGCACTAACTACCATGACTTATAAAAACAACTAGATTGAAATAATTAATTAATTCATGATATGTATTTTAATATAATTTAACTTTTAAGTTTTAAGTGTTTTAACTGTCATAAAAAAATTATGAAGTTAAGTGACAAGTGTTATCAATTATCAGGTTATCAAATATTAACCACATGTTAGAAACATTTCGGTAAACATCACGGTTCCATGGTTATAGATATCAATAACCGTGATCATCATTGATAAAAAAAAAATTGATAGTACAAAACACTATTAGCACGGTCTTTGATTATATTTATTGTTATCTAAAATTCTAAGCACCCATCCTAATCGATTCTCAGATAAGAAATGCAATTAGGACATCATAAATAAAAATAATCTGTTATATTGGTTATAATATCAAACAGTATACGGATATACGTTTTGTTTCGTACTGACTACTGTGTAATGAGAGAAAACAGAGTGGCTACACACCTAGCGCACTCTGCTTGTGCGCATTAACAACATATCACAGTGACCGAGACATCGAGACCGGCACCATCAACAGAACATAACGAGCACGCTGAACCATAGAGCGCGCCCGCCGCCGTGAAGTATTACCAAACGCGCGCCGCCCACGGAAAATGCGAGTTTTCCGTGGGAACGGTAGAAGTCAGAACAAAACAAA
>NW_021772043.1:0-843 GCF_005508785.2 Acyrthosiphon pisum | reverse complement strand
CAAAAAGTGTATAAATTTAATACAAAGCTCCTGATATATTGTTACAATATCAGTTGAAAAATATTAAAAATACATAGGCACAATTTTTTTTTATAAGCATTTAAAGATCAAATTTTGATAAAATGTATCAAATTTTAATTTGAAAAACTTTTTTGTACCTAGTTAAAAATTTATAAAATGTTCAATTTTTGTATCTAAGAATTGAAAATTTAAAACAAGATTCCACGTAAGTAATTAATTCTGTTACCAAAAAATCTAAAAAATACATTTACACAGTTATTTTTATAGTCATTTTAAGTAAAAATTTGGACGAAATTACATATTAAAAACCTAGGATAACTATTTTAGTTATTTTGTTGTGATTGTATAATATTATTCGTGGGTACTTGAAACTTCTAAAGTATACTATTATATATCTATGATAGTACCACGGTTTTTTGTTGATGTATAACGCGTTATAAGTACCTAATAGATATTATGATATGATTAATTTGGAATTTATTATAGGTACCTATTATAGGTCATTTGTTTTTTTAATACCATAGATAAGTATATATATATGTCTAATACATAGACTGATATACCGTCTCCGCTCAGAATCGTTTTTCTTTTACAGTGATATTATATCATTGAATTCAAATTTAATACTGTCCATTATACAGTGACCCAATTCTAACCTACTGTACAGCAGAGCGACATCCACTTACCCACCTTTTAGATTCTGAACGAAGTGATGAATGTATTGATTTTACAATGATGTGTGTTTTTTTTTTTTTTTTTTGTGTCTGACGACAACTTTTGGAGCAGTAAAATGCTTCGATTTTCAAAAGTTGTATCTTTTTC
>NW_021772042.1:0-1510 GCF_005508785.2 Acyrthosiphon pisum | reverse complement strand
TTATGTTATGTTGTATAATATATATATGTGTTCATCTAGGCTTCTCAAATATTTGGAGTTAATACATATTATGTTAATCACATTGATGTATTAATTGTCACTTTATTTTAAAGACATTTAATTATATCATATTATTACTATTGACAATTGTATTTGTATATTATATAGATTAGGTATAAGTATAATATATTGTGAAACTATTAACTGAAACGAATGATGATAAAATATGAACAAGTATTATGAGTATGACCGTATCTATAAATCTACTATAGTAGAATATATATACTACTATTAAGAAAAACCATAATATGAAAATTTACATCGTAGTTATATATTTGTATACACTATTTTGTATTGTAAAATTACCTAAGGAATAATAATTTCTATATTTTATCACGTGAAGTACACCGAAAAAAATGTTTCGTTAAGATAACCAAAATGTAGTAATAATAACGGTGAATTCCTGTTGGATCAGGGACAGCAATATGTATGGTTAAGCTTACAAACTCATTCCTGTTAATCAGAAGTAGTAGTAACAACAGATTAGTTCTGTTATTAAAACTGAATGTGATCAGTACTGACTTCAGAAATTATGTATATTGTTATGGACGTCTCCACAACCGAGTTTGTTCGTTAGTAAATAAATACGAGGTGTTTGAGTTATCACTAATACTTTATTAATATAATCAATTTTAAAAGAAATTTAGTTGCACAGAATGATAATTAGACTTAAGAAAACAACAGAGAATCTGCTCGATGGTCTGCCAGGACTACACTGAATATTACACAGACAGCGAGACACGGTAGGGTCTCGCTCGGGCTCAAAACTGTCCACACAGCGAATTCCTTAAGACCGTGTGACTCTGTCTGTTCACACATTAATATGCTTACACACTATACTATATTATACTATTACTATATCTTATACTGCGTATAGCATACAGACAGGGGTTCACAACAATATTTATGGGTGAACTCAGTATGACATTTACAAAATGTTCAGTTACTATTACTAAGTTATTTTCAAAAAACAGCAAAACACTGTGCACGTTTAACAGAACAGTTCAGTAAAGCATGAATATTTTTTTTCGGCTTTACATATGTTATATATGTTATTCATAATCTTGATACATGTTCTCATGTTGCTATTGTAATGTTATAATATACGCAGGGTAAGGTGTCAGCACTGCATTAGTAATAAAGAGGTGATCAGTGGTGACCACGGGCAGGCAGTCAGTGCTGTGCGTTTGTGCTGTGAGTTAGTGTCCATGACACTGGGTCGGTGACTGATGCTGACACTTGAGTCCTTGACCCTTGTGTATGAGTAACTGAACCTGAGTCTTAATGTGTTTATAGTATAGTTATGTCATGTTGCAATAAAGTGAATCTTTTATAATTTTAATCTATGAGTTGCAATTTTTATGAGTATATTTAACACATATTTAAATGTTTATACTACAAATTATTTGGAGGGTACTAAAAAACTCAATTGTTGAAATTGTGTATCTGA
>NW_021772041.1:0-388 GCF_005508785.2 Acyrthosiphon pisum | reverse complement strand
CCCCACGTTTCAAACTAGCACCCCCAATTCATTTCAATATTTCACCAATCATTTTTAAATTATTGTGGTTTATTGGTTCGGAATTTTTTTTTTTCCATGCCAATTAATGATAACTGTTCACGAATTCACGATTAAAACAGTATTGTGTGAATGCACATTTCAGTGTTTTAGCTTTTGTCAATATGCAGCAATGATATTATTATAGAAAATTATACTATCTTAGGGATTACGGTTGGGTACGAAATCTTCTATTTATAACTTTGGTTATTACTTAATTTTAGATTGTGAACGAAGTGATGAATGTATTGATTTTACAATGATGTGTGTTTTTTTTTTTTTTTTTGTGTCTGACGACAACTTTTGGAGCAGTAAAAATGCTTCGATTTTC
>NW_021772040.1:0-707 GCF_005508785.2 Acyrthosiphon pisum | reverse complement strand
TCAAATTATTTTCAAAATGTATCGTATATATAAAATGCTAATATAAACATTTAGTGAAATTTTCAAGTTCTACAGTCATTCGTTTTTTAATTACAACAAAATAAGAAAATCGTTACGTAAGAAATCGAGTGAATATCAAATGTTGTAAAAATATGAATTTCAAACGCTCATAAAAATTTAATTTGAGTTTCTTATAGACAATTTTTTTTTTGATAAAGGTAGATTATCCTATAAGGAATCTTGTATTACAGTTTAAAATCTTAGTTCTAAAAAGAAAAATTTTTACGAATTATAAACTCAACATAATTAGGTAATTTTCGTGATTTTTCCATATTTTGTCAATTTTTGAACTTTAAATGCTAATAAAAAAAAACTGTGACTAAGGATTTTTAATATTTTTCAAATGTCATTGTAACAATATAGTAGGAGCCTTGTATTAAATTTTCAAGTATTTTTACTCAACAAATAAAGTTTTATTGACATTCATAGAAAAAAAAACTAATTAAATTGGAAACTGAAATTGTCCGTAAACAGCTCAAAACAAATCAAAATATTTTGAAAAATTTATCATGTATATAAAATGGAAATATAAACAACCAGTGAAAATTTCATGTATCTACAGTCATTTGTTTTAAAGTTACACCAAAAACCAAAATCAATTTTCTCGAAAACAGATTTTGCGTAAAAATTCCAGTTTTTACTTAATT
>NW_021772039.1:0-775 GCF_005508785.2 Acyrthosiphon pisum | reverse complement strand
AACACACATGTGGATGATAGGCACAATGTGGTGTTCTTCAAGGCGACCATCTTTCACCCACATTATTCTATTTTTTATAAATAGGGCTGGGATTTGTATGTAAATACATATTTTTAGTAAAACATGATAAATTAATTATTGCAAATGATAAATTCGTTTCACGTGATTTGCAATAAAATAAGACATATTTTATTTTACATATTTTTACATATTTCGTCATAAATACATATTTTTACATACTTTGTAAAATTTTCGCTTTTTTTTACATAGTTCGTAAATTTCGACAATTTCAGTGGCTTAGTAATATTTTACATTTATATTTCGATAATGGTACCTACTCGGAAAATTGTAAGTGTATAATGTATATAGGAAATAAGTAGGTTAAAATAAATATTAATAACTTGATTTTAGTTTATCTTATGTGTTTCTGTTCGATAACCATACCTCAATGATCTTAGATTATACTTTATGTTCAACAATTATTAGACAAAATATACTCACGAATTTACAACAGTACCTATCAGACTACCAGTTCTTGTGTTCATTCATTTGATTCAAAATGGTCCTATTTGGGTTTCTATTGATGAATCTACTGACTAAGTCACTGACTTAAGACCAAATCGCCGTACATTTAATTTTGAAAATTTAAAACAATATATGGTTTGTCATTGTTTCACTTTAAAGTTTAAATTGATTAAACATCAATTGTATTTCAATTTAACATCATTTTTTTTTTACTATTGTATATTTTTTAATTTTTTACCACAAAATATTA
>NW_021772038.1:0-754 GCF_005508785.2 Acyrthosiphon pisum | reverse complement strand
ACTATCCGCTGCGGCGGATCGGATGCAGTGGGAGTGTAAGTCGCTCGTATGCAAAGTAGCTAGTCAGGTAGGCAATCCGACTACGTCGGATCGCAGACCCCGCCGGGCGGTGTATGTCCGGATCTCGTATGTGTTGAAATCAGAAATTCGGATTCTGAGTTTGAGTGTCTAGCTATCAGTCATCTCGGGTGAAAATCGATTCCCGAACGGAAGCATTGGGAGTGTAGGTCGCTCGTATGCAAGTAGCTAGTCAGGTAGGCAATCCGACTACGTCGGATCGCAGACCCCCCGGGCGTGTATGTCCGGTTCTTGAGTGTGTATGTTGAAATCGGACATTCGGATTCTGAGTGTGAGTGTCTATCTATCAGTCTACTTGGGTGAAAGTCGATTCCCAAACGGACAATTCGTCTGTGGCAGATCGGATGCAGTGAAGGTCTGAGTCGCTCATATGCAAGTAGCTAGTCAGGTAGGCAATCCGACTGCGTCGGATCGCAGACCATGCACAGGGCGTGTATGTCCGGTTCTTGAATGTGTATGTTGAAATCGGAAATTCGGATTCTGAGTGTGAGTGTCTATCTATCAGTCTACTTGGGTGAAAGTCGATTCCCGAACGGACAATTCGTCTGCGGCGGATTGGATACAGTGGGAGTGTAAGTCGCTCGTATGCAAGTAGCTAGTCAGGTAGGCAATCCGACTACGTCGGATCGCAGACCATGCACAGCGCGTGTTTATCCGGTTCTTGAGTGTGTATGTT
>NW_021772037.1:0-1023 GCF_005508785.2 Acyrthosiphon pisum | reverse complement strand
CACGGCACTTTTGAACATCGTTCTTCTTTTAATTTTTGCAAAATTTTTTCTTATGGTCATATTAATGCCATAGGACCATCACTCAAACATGCAAACATGGTTTTCAAACATTCCCGCCTTAGACAGAATACCGCCAAAGTGGTAGGCTTTATCACCGACCGTCGATCCACTCGCTATCAGCGAATAACTTACAATAGGCGCGACTCTTCCCGCGTAAAGTTTCCCGCCAATTATATGATACGAGAGTCCTTGGGTCTAACATCATGTTGGTGCGCGGAAACGATTCCGTGTTTTTTGGAGGTTCATACGGAGGAAACAAAACCCCAATCAGCTGATCGAGTTTGCTCTGCTACTAGGCTTATAACGATAAAAACTATTAACGTGGCCGCCCGAAATTCACTTAATTAATACGCACGGAAATGTTTAATGTTTATTGGTTATTGGTAAATATAACATTATATGGGTTTGCTTTGCTACGTACGGACCCCCCTACTCCGCCCCTACACATAGTCATAATACACAGCATCGATGTCCTGTGGTAACACGTAAATAGCTAGATGATGTCACTGCTGTACATAAAACCTTGGGGGAGCAATACTATAAACGTTAGCAACAGTCTCAGCGTCTGCCAACGGCCAGATGACAAACCCGAACCGGTAAGATATCTGTGAGACCTCCTCGGAGCGCAATAGATTCTACGAATCAGATATTGGCACTATGACAAGACGGCTGCGGGTATACTTGGTCATTTTACGACACCCCGCACCGACCAAAGGCACATCTCGTAGAAGGCCCCCTGGACTGTGAGCACCAACAACGTAGTCCGCCAGAGATCTGGTAAGAGAGGGGATAGGACTATATAGGAGCCCTGGGAGTAGCTAGTATTCAGACGTGATTTCACAAACCGTACGTACACATCCCTGTACTTCTTCATTCTTAATTATCATATATTTTGTATTACGACTTAGATTATTTTCGTTGACGACGTATTACGGGACTTAGAGAATATTCGAGCAATCGCTT
>NW_021772035.1:0-1137 GCF_005508785.2 Acyrthosiphon pisum | reverse complement strand
GTTTATGTACCTACCTAACATAATGTTATAATATTTCACCATTGTGATACACATGTCTGATACCTAACTAACGTTAATGATAATTAGTTTTGTTGTCTTCTGTTATACGTATATGGTCGTATGGATACCTCAACCTATTAATTAATTTACATCCGTCGCAGACCTGCGGGTTGAAGGTTTAGCCGCCGTATAGGTTATTACTTATTAATTATATACAGGTAAAACTTAAATGTATTGTATTATTATGATTTTTTTTTTATATTATATAGGTATTGTATAGTAGATGGGACATGGGTATGTTAGTATACAGACAAATATATTACAATATGCCTGCCTATAATATGATATTATGACGAAACAATAAACATTTTGAATTCAACGATCCCCAAAAACAGTACAAACATTATATTTTGCTCATCATACAATATGAATAGGTATTATATATTTTAATATTTAGCCATATATTATAACTATATTCTTCGAAAGTAAAGACACCGTTTGTGCTGTATATTCGTCATTTAGACACGAAGACTCCCGGGTTTGGTGCCTTGCGGCTACAACCGCGGACCTCACATTAGCGCTGTGCGCTAGTCGAGAGCCGCGGAGGTTCACGGCCGACGTACGGTGGCCCAGTACGCCGGCCGCGCGTCGTCTAAGGACCACGAGCACCGGGACCGAGGTCCCGTACCAAGAAGACAGGCCGAGTGCCGCCTGAATTCGCCTGGTCCGGCTGTGTGCTATCTCCACACCGAGTATTTCTGGTAATACCCAACCTCCGGTGATACTACACCGGTATAGCGGCTAGACGCCCGAGAGGAACCGACAACTTACCAGAGACTCGCACCCCCGGATGGTTGCGGCCATTCATCAGAGGTTTTCGCCTGTCTGCGAGAACTTAAATAAGCATCCATTTGACATAACCACATAGTATTCGTATGAAAACTGCCCCCACGATTCCTACCGGCAACGGACGCCCAGGGGCGTGAACCATCTCTGGACGCCCGCGGTGAGCGGCGTCGTTGCCGACGGGGCTCCGCTCACTCCCGTGGTACTGAAGTGCCTCCAGTAGACTGTCGCCCCCTTGGAAGCTACCAATATAGTCCGGCAAAGACCAGGCATTGGTTGGCCTTTATCGCG
>NW_021772034.1:0-832 GCF_005508785.2 Acyrthosiphon pisum | reverse complement strand
AAATAAATTAAATTAAGTTATCACGTCATTATGGAATACCCACATATAGATTAGTACTGCCTCCGTGCCATTTCTCACCCACCCCCAATTCTTTTTTGCCATTCATCACACTAATATAAACACTAAAATTATTAAATATATGTATACCTATCACATATATCTTCTAAGGAAGGAAAATAAAGGATTCGAGAGCAGTGGATTGGAACAGTGTGTTATAGGTATACGTGAAATATAGACATCGGAAATCAATTCCCTTAATTCAAATGCATATATATAACAAATTTTTTTTTTTTTTAAATGACTGATAAATGCGTTCAAAATGTTTCAAAAAAAAAAAAAAAAAATTGAAAATAAGCTAATAAAACGTCATAAAATAAGCGTAAAATCAAAAAAATAAGGATCATTTAAAATCAGGGATCGAAACCGGTTTAACCGGTTTTCCAAAAAACCGGTTAAAACCGCGGTTTTCTCATTTCTGAACACCGGAACTGGAACCGGAATCAAAAGCTTTGAAACACCGGTTAAAAAACCGTAACCGAAACCTAAGACCTTAAAAAACCGTTTTCAAAACCCAAACCGAAACCATAGAATTGAAAAACCGCTCTTGTAATGTTCTTGAAAAATATACTATTTTTATACGAAGAAATTATTATGTTTGGATTTATTGATAAAAATCCCGATGCAGTTACTGAGTATTACGAAATATTAATATAATATATATTATTACTATACTATTATGATTGAAAATTGAAAATACAAATAATATAGTGTGATGTTATTGTAATTTACAATTAAATATTAATGTAATCGAATAATGATCTCAACCATAATA
>NW_021772033.1:0-1802 GCF_005508785.2 Acyrthosiphon pisum | reverse complement strand
TCTACAGTGAATAATATTGGTACTATGTAGTATTTACTCAATGATCAACACTGGGCACTAACAAGTTAGTTTTAATTCATATACACTTTGTTATTTAACTAGTTGCATTTAATATTTAAAATAATCTAATCTAACTTGTTAAAAATAATAATTAACTGGTTTTTTTTTTGTAGTTTTTTTCATTTGTTGAATTTTTCAATTTCTTATTTTGTTAAACTTTCTATAATCTAATGAGTGACATTCCAAGATAATTTGGGTTATTACCTACCAATTTGTAATATTTGATCAAAATATCAGTTGACAATTGTTCAATTTACCTGAATTTAGTAAATTTCAGAAACTAACTTAAATTATAACTTAGTTACTTTTTATATTAACGTAATTTCACTTAATGTAGTTGAAAAAAGTGAATAACTTTTTCCCAGCTTTGCCAATAGGTAGGTATTTATTTTAAAATGTTATACTTTATTAGATAGTATCTATTAATTACTAAAGGATAAAGTACCTACTATCTATTATAATGGCTCTATTTCTACAGCTTTAAACAAATTTATAATATTGTGAATTTGTGAAGGTACCAAAAATTAAACAAATGTAATAATTGAACAAACACTTCAATACCTACATCATTATATAATATTATGATTTTTGTTATAAGGAGTGTCTAAATATTTAAATTTTGTATATCAGTAAAATAAACAAAATAATATATTTTATACTGTAATTTATGGAGTACTTTCTATTGGTTAAATCTGGTGTGTTAGCATTATTATTTATCCGTTCATCCAATATTTTAATGCGTTTTAGAGACACTTCTTCAATTTTTATAGTATATTCTGTTTAAGTCAATATCTATCTAGAATTTAAAACAATACTTATTAGTTATTTTAGACTGAATATATTACAAATATTATTATTAAGTTTCTAATTGTATAGATTCAATGTCCACAGAAGTTAGTGTTACAATGACAAATTCATGATTAATTAATTCTCCTCAACGTATTTGGTAAAACTTTTTCTACCATATTCATCATGAGTGGATTTTTTAACAAAGGAATGAATACACTATGCAAAAAATATATTATAACCAATATTTTTGAATCTAAAAAATGAATATGTAACTTGTAAAAAATTATCTATTTTAAAACATACAAATAAATATTAGCAAAAACATTTTAAGTTAAACTCTAAGATCACAAAAAAATTAAGCCACACTTAAAATAATAAAAAAAAAATTGAAGAGGGTGTTGGCGCCCGCACGCAAAAGGATTTTAGAAAACAAAAAAAAAATTTATAAAAAATTATAAATTAGGGATTCATATTTAAAATTGCAAACTACATTCGCTAGATTCTCAAACTGAAGAAACTAATCTCTCTACCTAATTTATCAAGGCATTAGGTATTCAATTATGAAAAAAAATAGCTAAACTTAAAATCTTAAAAAAAAAATTGAAGGAGGGTGTTGGCACCCGCAGGCAAAAGCATTTTAGAAAACAAAAAAAAAATTTAGAAAAAATTATAAAGAAGGGATACTGAAGATATCAAATTACAATCTCCGAAGTCTTAAATTGAATAAACTATTCTTGCTAATCAATTCATCATAGAACGATTATTATGAGGGCACCAGGTAATCAATGTTGAAAAAATTAAGCCACACTTAAAATTATAAAAAAAAACATTGAAGGAGGGTGTTGGCGCCCGCAGGCAAAAGCATTTTAGAAAACAAAAAAAAAATTTGGAAAAAATTTTAAAGAAGGGATTCATATTTAAAATTGCAAACTACATTCGCTAGATTCTCAAAC
>NW_021772032.1:0-1721 GCF_005508785.2 Acyrthosiphon pisum | reverse complement strand
AAATGCCGGCACAGGAGGCTGCTTGGTATTTATTACGCACACCTATGGCTAAGTCATCGGTAGTGACAGTCTATATTCCAACTATATTTCCTACTGAGCGTGCCAGAATAAGAAAAACTATGAAGGAACTTGAAACTTTGGATGATGATTGTACGAACATTTGGAAAGAGAATTGGTTTGATAAGTATGAAAAACGACCTGAAGAACTCCGTGATGTTACGTTAGCACAATTTGTTGCAAACTATTACATCAATAACAAGGGCATCTACACAAAACGAGATACTGCAAAAATAATAAGATACAGGAACTACGATATGGCTGACAATTACAACGATTATAGGCGTGAAATGGTTTTGTTGCATGTTCCTTTTCAGAGTGAAGAAAATGATATTATTGCAGAAAATAAGTTCATTCAAATATACGACGATAACAAAGAAAACATTTTAGAACGTAGAAAAGAATTCGAATCTAATTTGGACGTAGAAAAAACTCTGGAAATTTGCAAAAAATTATGCAGAGAAACCGATGAAGAACAAGAAGATGAAGATTTATTAAGGGCTGTCGAAATCTTGCATGAAAGAGATCCTTATGAATTATTACTACGTGATCCAAACTCAACTGCTAACGTTGATTTACAAAATGCTACTCTGCATAAACTTGGTGCTATTGCAAAAAAAAGAGAGAATTTAATGGATTACAAACAATTCTATGACTTAATGAGAATGGCTAATGATCAACAAAGAGATTTGCTTATGACTATAATCCATCACTTACAAACTTCAATTCAAGAACCATTTCAAATTTTTTTTACCGGACCAGCTGGTACAGGAAAAACGTTCGTTATTAGTTTGATAATGGAAATTTACAACAGATTCGCTGATAATGATGGTTACTGCAATTCGTATATTACGTGTGCCTCAACTGGCAAAGCTGCGGTGGCTATTGATGGTACAACCGTCCATACTGCTCTCCGAATTTCTCTTTCAAAACTATTGCCTCTATCATCAGAGACGTTGCAATTGTATCGATCTCTCTTCAGATATGTCAGAGTACTGGTCATTGATGAAATTAGCATGATTAGTGCAGAACTTCTTCATAAAATTGATAATCGTTTAAAACAAATCACTGGAAAAAACACGGATTTTGGAGATATAGATGTTATTTTGATTGGAGATTTACGACAGTTGCCACCGGTAAGATCCACACCAATTTACAAGACAATCAGAACGAGCATGATTGGACCACACCTATGGAGAAAACTGAAATTTTATCAACTTACCACAGTAATGAGACAAGCTAATGTTGCATTTTCCCAAGTTTTGACAAAGATAGGTAATGGAGATCCACTAGAGAAGAATGAGTTCGAACTTATTGAATCGAGATTTTTCAAAAAAACAGATGTTGCTGCATTATGTCCAAATGGAGTCCGTTTATTTTTCAAAAATGAAAATGTTGCCGCCTATAACAATTTTATTTTGAGTCAATGTGAAGACAAAGTTGGTTTCCACAGCAACTGACGTGATTATTGGCTCTAAGAATCATGAACAAGAAGCTAATTTTAGAATTAAATTACATAAAAAATCGGTTATCGACACTGGTGGACTACCTTATGAAATTACTTTTGTGATAGGAAAGTATTATCTTATCACAACCAACATCGATGTGAACGATGGTTTATGCAATGGTTCTGCTGGTAAATTGGTATATCTAGAATTTGATGA
>NW_021772031.1:0-1204 GCF_005508785.2 Acyrthosiphon pisum | reverse complement strand
TTTTGAAGTGAGTTATATAAAAGTGCATAATACTACAATTTAAAAATACTCATAACTCGGTTCAAAATTGTATTAAAGTGACGAAAAACATATCTAATAAATCTTATAAATCACCGAATTTGTTGTTAACTTTAAGTTTGATCATGGGTAAATTCACCGTCATATTATTAAAACTAACGAAACCAAACGAGAACTGATAAATAAAAATATGCAATGTAACGTACTTGTAGACCTTCGTTGTCTCCACAACATGTCCGGGTGAGATGTCTTCTTAAAAATAAACTGTTGAGTTTTTTTTCCATTCCTTAGATCATTAAACGTTTTGAGTTATGATGTTGTCACTGGTGGTAAATTGTCTTTTCTTGAGTAGTGAGTTTGTTTTTCACGCAACATTAATCCAACAGATATAAAAATTGGTTTGTCGTTTGCGCATCGCTCGTTTTAACAATGTATACCTATTGTACGCAGGGCCGGACTGGCCCACTGTGCTACTGTGCTACAGCACAGTAGGCCGCGGCTGTGCAGTAGGCCACGACCCGTGGCCGTGAAAAAAATCTTTACTGAGATTACAGAATAGTGAACAGATAGCACTATGATATAATTAACATGGTATGACAGCAACTTTAACGAAAATTAGATTTTACTGAGTGTCAATGGAATAAACAATATTTTATCAACTATGTCATGAAATATTGACGTCGCTTGGTCCAGTTCAAATTATATCATATTGTTTAAAATCAATAATATTATATAGATATTTAGATAAAATAAATAATAAGTAATAGCAACGTATTATGATAACAGTAATAACACGTTATCGTTATGTCACGTTGTCACATGGGACGTCCACTGACTGTTCACTGTTTCACTGTTCAGATACTCATTGATTTTCTATGTTTATTAAATTTCAAATTTACTAGTACTTATACTTATACACTTATACTCAGTTTACTTTACTGTCTATTAACAAATTATTTTGTTACGCATTTTATTTGTATTTTGTTTTTGTAAATAAATAACTGTGAGTCTGTGAACGATAATCTTTAAATATACAAATAAATAAAATTCAGTATGGAACTTTGTTTAAAAAAAAATGTTACTAAAAAAAGTATTCAAGGGTGGAGCAAAAAAAAAAGGTTAAAAAATGAGTTACAATTAAAAGTTACTGCAAATCATGCAAAAAAATATCAAATATGTTTGCACC
>NW_021772030.1:0-916 GCF_005508785.2 Acyrthosiphon pisum | reverse complement strand
AATGTTTATTATTACCATTTTATATATACGATAAAATTTTTAAAATAATTTGACTCTTTTTGAGCTGTTTACGGACATTGTAAGTTTTCAATTTTTTTAGTTTTTTTTTTCTATAAATATCAATAAAGTTTTATCTGTTGGGCCAAAAAGTGTATAAATTTAATACAAAGGTCTGATATATTGTTACAATATCAGTTGAAAAATATTAAAAATACATAGGCACAATTTTTTTTTATAAGCATTTAAAGATCAAATTTTGACAAAATTTATCAAATTTTAATTTGAAAAATTATTTTGTAGTTAAAAATTTATAAAATGTTCAATTTTTGTATCTAAGAATTGAAAATTTAAAACAAGATTCCACGTAAGTAATTCTGTTACCAAAAAATCTAAAAAATACATTTACGCAGTTTATTTTTATAGTCATTTTAAGTACAAATTTGGACGAAATTACATATTAAAAACCTAGGATAACTATTTTAGTTATTTTGTTGTGATTGTATAATATTATTCGTGGGTACTTGAAATTTCTAAAGTATACTATTATATATCTATGATAGTACCACGGTTTTTTGTTGATGTATAACGCGTTATAAGTACCTAATAAATATTATGATATGATTAATTTGGAATTTAATATAGGTACCTAATATAATATTATGTCTTATACCTAGACTAACATACCGTCTCCGCTCAGAATCGTTTTTCTTATACAATGATATTATATCATTGAATTCAAATTTAATACCATCCATTATACAGTAACCCACTTGTAACCTACTGTACAGCAGAGCGAAATCCACTTACCCACCTTTTTTATTTTTAAATTCTGGGTGAAACGATGAATGTATTGATTTTACAATGATGTGTGTTTTTTTATTTTATTTTTATTTTTTTAAATTTTTTTTTTGTGATT
>NW_021772029.1:0-903 GCF_005508785.2 Acyrthosiphon pisum | reverse complement strand
TTTCGCCTATGTGTCGACTACAGGTGGCGTAACGGAATCTGACGCGTACCCAATGCCAGATGTCAACAAAATGATTAGGCAAATGCGGGGCGCGAACATTTTTAGTATTTTTGACCTTCGCTCGGGGTACTGGCAAGTACCCCTGCACAAAAATGCACGAAAATACACGGCATTCCGAACGCGTAGAGTGCTTTTTCAATTTCGAGTCCTCCCTTTCGGTCTCAAAAATAGTCCAATGACTTTCGTGAGACTCATGAACGAAGTAATGAGGGGGTACCAGGATGAGTTCGTACAAGTATACCTAGACGATATAGTAGTATTTTCAAGGAACGAGTACGAACATCAGGCCCACTTAGACAAAGTTCTCGAGCGTCTCAAGAGGTTTGGACTAACGTGCAACACAAAAAATTTAAAATCGGACTACACGAAATTTCATTTTTAGGGCACATTGTAGACTCGGAAGGCATACAAAAGCAACCGGAAAAACTAGTCTGCATTGACAATTTTCCGGTTCTACGTAACGTTAGGGACGAAATATTTAGGGGTATGCAACTGGTACAACCAATTCGTAGACAACTACGCGGACACCATAGCGCCCCTAACAAATTTATTGAAACAGGGGAATAAGTGGAAATGGACGGATGCCGAACAACGCGCGTTTAAATCTATAAAAAACGCGCTAGTCACATCGCCGAAATTGTCCCCACCCAATTACAGCAAAACGTTTTGTCTCCAAACCGATGCAAGCGAGATAGAAGCAGGTGCGGTACTCTTCTAACGGGGTGACAGACCGGAGGAAAGACGCATAATATCCTACTCAACAGTTTTCAGGTTTTGAAGTGTCTTTTTCCAAACTTCTGGTTTTACAGTGTTCTGCTTTAAAGCTTAATTTTATTAAATTAA
>NW_021772028.1:0-636 GCF_005508785.2 Acyrthosiphon pisum | reverse complement strand
TAATAATTTCCCAAATAATCATATCATAAATATCTATTAGGTACTTATAAGTTATAACGCGTTATACATCAACAAAAAACCGTGGTAAAATCATAGATATATAATAGTATACTTTAGAAGTTTTCAAGTACCCACGAATAATATTATACAATCACAACAAAATAACTTAAATAGTTATCCTAGGTTTTTAATATGTAATTTCGTCCAAATTTGTACTTAAAATGACTATAAAAATAAACTGTGTAAATGTATTTTTTAGATTTTTTGGTAACAGAATTAATTACTTACGTGGAATCTTGTTTTAAATTTTTAATTCTTAGATACAAAAATTGAACATTTTATAAATTTTTAACTACAAAATAATTTTTCAAATTAAGATTTGATAAATTTTGTCAAAATTTGATCTTTAAATGCTTATAAAAAAAAATTGTGCCTATGTATTTTTAATATTTTTCAACTGATATTGTAACAATATATCAGGAGCTTTGTATTAAATTTTTACACTTTTTGGCCCAACAGATAAAACTTTATTGATATTTATAGAAAAAAAAACTAAAAAAATTTAAAACTGAAAATGTCCGTAAACAGCTCAAAAAAGAGTCAAAATATTTTCAAAATTGTATGGTTGTATAGGAA
>NW_021772027.1:0-781 GCF_005508785.2 Acyrthosiphon pisum | reverse complement strand
TCTTTATTTATACATGAAAGAAATAGTTATTGAAAACTTTTGATCAGTCTTTTCGATATGTTGTGGTATTTTCCACCAGTCAAAAAAGCTTCAAACACATAGGTATAACACAGGTATAATATCGTTACGTATCAATTTATAGTGATAACTGATAAATAATAAATCAGTGGCCCTAGATTGCATACTCAAAGAGATAGATAATATACTTTCTATCGTTTATTTCGTTTTTCGTATTATTTTAATAATTACGACTTTTAGTCAAATTTATCTTTCAACCCGTAAAAATTACTGTTTGTAATGTTCTATAATCTATGGTATTGTGAATACAACTTTAGAAAAATGTTTCTGCTTACACTCAAGCCCGGATTAAGGGGAGTAAAGGGGGCACGGTCCCGAGGCCCATTGAGCTTGGGGGCCCATCATTATCCCTAAAATATATTTTTTAACGCATCCAATACAGTTTTCAAGAAAACAAATTATTTAAGTAGGTAGGTAAGTTATAGTAGGTAAATTATTATTAATAATTATAAAATGAAATTGTATTCTCAATTTTATATCACAAAAAATTACTATAAATAATGAACTATATTTGCCAACAATTTTGTTTGTTTGTTTGTTTTTTTTTAGCATTTTAGATTACCGATTAAACTATTTACGTATATAAAAATGTAGTTGTAAGAAAAAATTATTTAGCTCTTGTAAATTAGGTATTTCAGTTAAAAGTATTGATGCATATATTATACTAAACTTTAGAGGACCATAGTTAATAACCTTGCGAACC
>NW_021772026.1:0-938 GCF_005508785.2 Acyrthosiphon pisum | reverse complement strand
CCAAATTTTAAAAACTTAGTTATAAAAGAAAAAATTTTTACGATTTTTCAACCACTAAATTACTTGCAAATTTTCGCAATTTTGACATATTTCGTATAAATTTGAACTTTAAATGCTTATAAATAAAAATTGTGACAATGTATTCCTTTTATTTTGCAACTGCTATTGTAAAAATATGTTAGGAGCCTTGTATTAAATTTCCAAATCTTAGAATTAAAAAGAAAAACTTTTATGAATTCTGTCTAAGATAATTTGAACATTGCCGTAATTTTTACGTATTTAGTCAAAATTTGAACTTTAAATGCTTATAAAAAAAAAATCGTGACTATATATTTCTTTTATTTTTCAATTGCTATTGTAAAAATATATTATGAGCCTTGTATTAAATTTTGAAATCTTAGATATAAAAGGAAAATTTTTTATGAATTTCTAGCATAAAATAATTTACGAATTTTCGTGATTTTTACATAATATGTTGTCAAAATTTGAACTTTAAATGCTTATAAATAAAAATTGTGACAATGTATTCCTTTTATTTTGCAACTGCTATTGTAAAAATATGTTAGGAGCCTTGTATTAAATTTCCAAATCTTAGAATTAAAAAGAAAAACTTTTATGAATTTCTGTTTAAGATTATTTGAATATTGCCGTAATTTTTACGTATTTAGTCAAAATTTGAACTTTAAATGCTTATAAAAAAAAATTGTGCCTATGTATTTTTATAATTTTTGAATGGGAGTTAGAACAACATATGTGGACCCTTCTATTAAATTTTCAAGTATTTTGTCCCAGCTAATTTTTTTTTATCAACATTTATAAAAAAAAAATCAAAAAAAATCGATTATTTCAATTGCCTATAAATAGATTAAAAATTAGTGAAATATTTTGAAAATAAAACTATATAAAGAAAATGTCAATTTAAACAACTGGTAAAATTT
>NW_021772025.1:9871-11801 GCF_005508785.2 Acyrthosiphon pisum | reverse complement strand
GGTGGATACTACACAAATAAACAAAATAAATTATTATATCTATTGCGTTTTCGAAGAAATAACTTCAAAATAATTTTTTCATTGACAAGACGTGTTTACTATAAATTGTGCAGTAGGTAGTTAAACAATGCTTTAAACTTTATACACATAACATAATATTATACATTTTATAATTTTGAAATAAACATGGGTAGGTACAGTAAATATTTAACAACGATGTATAGAAATTTACAAAATGAAAGCAGGTACATAGGTAGACATTATTTAAATATGATATGATTATAGGTTATACATGGCGTGTTACACATTACATAATATTTTACATATAAAACAAAATTTACAACACAAAATGGACACAATAATTTTTATTTTACAAGGATATAATTTATTATAGTTATATAGACAATATTATAATAGTTTACAAGACAGGTAGATATTTTAAATGATATTATGATGTACAGTGTTATAAAAGGCAAACTCACGATGATATGATATGAATATGTATGATGATTGTGATGATTGTGAATATGACGAGAAAAATTATGAATGGCACGTCACCGTTGTCTGGTAACCTGGACATGATATAAAGTTATGCAATAACGATTAAATTTGTGTCCAACAGTTATAGATTACTTACGCGTGCTTGTGCAGCGTTTATGCACTTCCGGCCGCGGCGGGAACTCCCGCAACACCGGGACCGGATCGTTGCGGCGGTGGGGGCGGGTATGTGAACCTCGAAGCCGCCACGCAACACGGAAGTGGCGGCGGTCCGTTGACATCAAACCACGCTGGGCCCACGTAGAATTCCGGCACAGGAGGGGGCGGCGGACATCCAGCCACGTTCGGGGCCGACTGTCTCCACACCACAAACATTGCCGGGCCCACGTAAAATTCGCGGGGCGTCGTCGGCCGCGACAACGTCGTGTCCGAGGCCGGGGTTACGTTCTGTGCCGGTACATTAGGCGGCGTCGGTGGACACCTGATTTGATAGTCGGCCACGTTCTTGTAGCCGGCAATCGGCCGCGACGACGTCGTATCCGAGGCCGGGGTTACGTTCTGTGCCGGTACATTAGGCGGCGTCGGTGGACACCTGATTTGATAGTCGGCCACGTTCTTGTAGCCGGCAATCGGCCGCGACGACGTCGTATCCGAGGCCGGGGTTACGTTCTGTGCCGGGACAATAGGCGGCGTCGGTGGACACCTGATTTGATAGTCGGCCACGTTCTTGTAGCCGGCAATCGGCCGCGACGACGTCGTATCCGAGGCCGGGGTTACGTTCTGTGCCGGTACATTAGGCGGCGTCGGTGGACACCTGATTTGATAGTCGGCCACGTTCTTGTAGCCGGCAATCGGCCGCGACGACGTCGTATCCGAGGCCGGGGTTACGTTCTGTGCCGGGACAATAGGCGGCGTCGGTGGACACCTGATTTGATAGTCGGGCACGTTCTTGTAGCCGGCAATCGGGCCGCGACGACGTCGTATCCGAGGCCGGGGTTACGTTCTGTGCCGGTACATTAGGCGGCGTCGGTGGACACCTGATTTGATAGTCGGCCACGTTCTTGTAGCCGGCAATCGGCCGCGACGACGTCGTATCCGAGGCCGGGGTTACGTTCTGTGCCGGGACAATAGGCGGCGTCAGTGGACACCTGATTCGATAGTCGGCCACGTTCTTGTAGCCGGCAATCGGCCGCGACGACGTCGTATCCGAGGCCGGGGTTACGTTTCGTGCCGGGAAAGTCGGCGTCGTCGATGTACACCTGAATCGATGGTCGGCCACGTTTCGTGCCGGGAAAGTCGGCGTCGTCGATGTACACCTGAATCGATGGTCGGGCCACGTTTTCTTGCCCGGGAAAGTCGGCGCCGTCGATGGACACCTCGATCGAACGGCAGCCGGCTCGCTCTCTGTTCCGATATTTGGCCGTGACGAGTA
>NW_021772025.1:6231-9821 GCF_005508785.2 Acyrthosiphon pisum | reverse complement strand
TAATATTATACTTTTAAGTTCCCAAACGTTTCGGTTTAGGCCCTTCAAAACGTACTCCCGGAGTCGGGGGTCCTCGACCCCCCCCCCCCCCTAGGTGTATTTTGGACAAGGTTTAGTTTTTCTACGACGTTTCTGAAATTCGAGATTTGTATAGTTTGGAGGTCGGTGATCAAATTCGGCGTCGTGTATCGGGACCATAGGAGCCGTTTCTCTTCGTCTTTTGGGACTTTGAAAGTTTAAAATGTGCGTTTTCGGGGTTTTTGGCACGGACACTTAGATTTTGGTTGCGGCGAGCCGTTTTTGTGTCGAATGTTACAGAGGACTTTGTCCAGAACACTTCCAAGTGGTTCATCCACATTTAGACATGATGATGCTGTGAATAGCTCAGAAAATACCAGTAAATCATTGCCAATTATTCCACACGATGCAATGTTATATAATTCAAATGTAGATACATTAATTCATACAGATAGTAATGAAACACAAGGTACTTTTTTTGGCTAACTATTTAGTACCTATATATATATGATAAACCTAGATTTTATATTTAATTTTTTATTATTATATTATGATTTTATTAGTCAATTTATCTATATGCAATAATCATATATCCATAAATGCTGAAGATAAAATCCTATCCAATGAAGTAAATTGTTTTGGATTGATGAATGATGACCTGCAAAAAATTGGTTCAGGTACTAATATTAACTAATATTTTTTAAATACTTTTACATTTAAATGCAATTATCATTTATATCAATAGATAATGCAACAGAGTTGGAAAAATTACTAGGTGATTTTGTACAACATCGTGACAATGTGGATATCAGCTCTCCACCCAATGACAAAAATGAGATGATTGTACAATTTGATAATGATTCATCAGGTAATATAAATCTTGAAAAATAATACAAATCATTTTTACTGACCATAAAATAGTATTGAATTAATAATGCAATCGCATAGATATTTATAATATTTGTACTTATATTATACCTATATATTGGTATTATTGTACCTAAATATACGAGGTATGACAATAAAATAACGAGACTTTCTAAATATAACCTAAACTATTAACGTTATCTATAAAACGATTATTGAAATATGATTAGAAAACAGTTATCTAAAAGTATTATGAACACTGATGACATCGATTCATTTTCTTATACGTTAGTAGCCTTGTTATTAGTGCGAGTACGACTATACTGCCGAAAAATGTTAGACATAAAAATCGAACAACGTGTTAACATTAAATTTCTTGTTAAATTAAAAAAAACTGCCGCGGAATCGTTTCGTATGTTATGTGAAGTTTATGGTGAAGAATGTTTATCAAGAGCTCGTGTTTTTGAATGGCACAAACGGCACGAATGAGCAAGTCAAAATTCAAAGCAATGCTCATTGTTTTCTTTGACATTAAGGGAATAATTTTTGTTGAATGGGTTCCTAGTGGGCAAACAGTCAATCAATATTATTATAAAGAAGTATTAATTAAATTAAGAGAACGTGTCAGAAAGAAGCGACCAGATCTATGGAAAAATGGCTGGGTTCTTCACCAAGACAATGCTCCAGCTCACAGTGCATTTTCAATTCAACGTTATTTAACTGAAAAAAAAATTTCTGTACTTCAACATCCCCCGTACTCGCCAGACCTTGCTCCTTGTGACTTTTTCTTATTCCCAAAAATTAAAAGTTTATTAAAAGGAACCCATTTTCAAACAGTTGATGACGTAAAAATGAAAACGGCAGAACTTCTAAAAGGGCTGAATGAAAGCGATTGGCAACACTGTTTTCAAGAATGGCAGCGACGTATGCAACAGTTGCTGAGGGAAGGTACTTTGAAGGCATAGACATATTAATATGTCTATGTTTGAAGGTGATAATCATTAAATTATAACATTTATAATAAACGACTTTTATTCAAAAAGTCTCGTTATTTTATTGTCATACCTCGTATATACAATATTATTAGTTTACAAGACAGGTAGATATTTTAAATGATATTATGATGTACAGTGTTATAAAAGACAAACTCACGATGATATGATATGAATATGTATGATGATTTTGATGATTGTGAATATGACGAGAAAAATTATGAATGGCACGTCACCGTTGTCTGGTAACCTGGACATGATATAAAGTTATGCAATAACGATTAAATTTGTGTCCAACAATTATAGATTACTTACGCGTGCTTGTGCAGCGTTTATGCACTTCCGGCCGCGGCGGGAACTCCCGCAACACCGGGACCGGAACGTTGCGGCGGTGGGGGCGGGTATGTGAATCTCGAAGCCGCCACGCAACACGGAAGTGGCGGCGGTCCGTTGACATCAAACCACGCTGGGCCCACGTAGAATTCCGGCACAGGAGGGGGCGGCGGACATCCAGCCACGTTCGGGGCCGACTGTCTCCACACCACAAACATTGCCGGGCCCACGTAAAATTCGCGGGGCGTCGTCGGCCGCGACAACGTCGTGTCCGAGGCCGGGGTTACGTTCTGTGCCGGTACATTAGGCGGCGTCGGTGGACACTTGATTTGATGGTCGGCCACGTTCTTGTAGCCGGCAATCGGCCGCGACGACGTCGTATCCGAGGCCGGGGTTACGTTCTGTGCCGGTACATTAGGCGGCGTCGGTGGACACTTGATTTGATGATCGACCACGTTCCGTGCCGGGAAAGTCGGCGCCGTCGATGTACACATGAATCGATGGTCAGCCATGTTCCGTGCCGGGAAAGTCGGCGCCGTCGCTGTACACCTGAATCGATGGTCGGCCACGTTCCGTGCCGGGAAAGTCGGCGCCGTCGCTGTACACCTGAATCGATGGTCGGCCACGTTCCGTGCCGGTGGACACCTCGATCGAACGGCAGCCGGCTCGCTCTCTGTTCCGTTATTTGGCCGTGACGAGTACATCACCCGGCCGCGACGGTAGGGGGCACAAGGTCCCCAAATGTTCACCTGAGCGAACTTGTCTTTGCGCGATGGGCTGGCTGAAGTCTGAAACACAAAGAAAAAAACGCAAATTATTATGATATTATCATTACGAAGTCGGTCGACAAACCGGCGCGTCCTCCGATTTGTACCGGCAGTCACCGTTTTGAAGATGTTCCAGATGGACTTTTCTCATAATTTCCTCCGCGAGCTTGCATACCGTGATAAATGTCAAATAGAACAATGCAAAAATAAGACTCATCGTTGTGACAATTATACGATAACTTAGGGTAGATAAACAAATGATGCCGTTTTCTGATCATTTGTTTAAGGCTTAACTATAATATACGTTGTCAAGACCACTGATTTGAGCCAGAAAACAAAAATGATTTCAAACATATTTATTATGTTTGTTCTTAGAAGTAAAGATAATAGCCCTTAAAAGTGGTTTTACAAAAGTATAAATATTGTAATATTAGAATATTAGATCTAGTATTTATTATCCTTGGACAATTTTTACAAATTATTAATGTTGATAATAGTGTAACTTTTATTTTTAGTGCACAATAACTCAAAAACTACCTATCTGTATTTCGATTCTGATACGTGCAAAATATGTTCAGAAAATTGATCTTATAAACAAATTACATTATAAGAG
>NW_021772025.1:2251-4933 GCF_005508785.2 Acyrthosiphon pisum | reverse complement strand
TTAAAGTTTAAATTTATACGAAATATGTCAAAATTGCGAAAATTTGCAAGTAATTTTGTGGTGAAAAATCATAAAATTTTTTTCTTTTATAACTAAGCTTTTAAAATTTGGTACAAGGTTCTCCATAAGTTTTTCTTTAAATATCTGTAAAAAAAACTCAACCGGACTAAGACAAAAAATTTTTAGGAGTGTTTGAAATTTAAATTTTTACAAAACCGCATTAAATAACGGTTTAGCCTCAAACGATTTTTGATATTTGTTATTATTCAAAAAGTATGAGTCGTAGACACTTGAAAATTTTACCAGTTGTTTAAATTGACATTTTCTTTATATAGTTTTATTTTCAAAATATTTCACTAATTTTTAATCTATTTATAGGCAATTGAAATAATCGATTTTTTTTGATTTTTTTTTTATAAATGTTGATAAAAAAAAATTAGCTGGGACAAAATACTTGAAAATTTAATAGAAGGGTCCACATATGTTGTTCTAACTCCCATTCAAAAATTATAAAAATACATAGGCACAATTTTTTTTTATAAGCATTTAAAGTTCAAATTTTGACTAAATACGTAAAAATTACGGCAATGTTCAAATAATCTTAAACAGAAATTCTTAAAAGTTTTTCTTTTTAATTCTAAGATTTGGAAATTTAATACAAGGCTCCTAACATATTTTTACAATAGCAGTTGCAAAATAAAAGGAATACATTGTCACAATTTTTATTTATAAGCATTTAAAGTTCAAATTTATACGAAATATGTCAAAATTGCGAAAATTTGCAAGTAATTTAGTGGTTGAAAAATCGTAAAAATGTTTTCTTTTATAACTCAGTTTTTAAAATTTGGTACAAGGTTCTCCATAAGTTTTTCTTTAAAAATAATATATCCTAGACTGACAAATCATCTCCGTTCAGAATCGTTTTTCGTATACAATGATATAATATCATTGGATTCAAATTTAATTCCATCCATTACAGTAACCCACTTGTAACCTACTGTACAGCAGAGCGACATCCACGACTTACCCGCCTTTTTTTTTTTTATAAATGTTGATAAAAAAAAATTAGCTGGGACAAAATACTTGAAAATTTAATAGAAGGGTCCACATATGTTGTTCTAACTCCCATTCAAAAATTATAAAAATACATAGGCACAATTTTTTTTTATAAGCATTTAAAGTTCAAATTTTGACTAAATACGTAAAAATTACGGCAATGTTCAAATAATCTTAAACAGAAATTCATAAAAGTTTTTCTTTTTAATTCTAAGATTTGGAAATTTAATACAAGGCTCCTAACATATTTTTACAATAGCAGTTGCAAAATAAAAGGAATACATTGTCACAATTTTTATTTATAAGCATTTAAAGTTCAAATTTTGACAACATATTATGTAAAAATCACGAAAATTCGTAAATTATTTTATGCTAGAAATTCATAAAAAATTTTCCTTTTATATCTAAGATTTCAAAATTTAATACAAGGTTCTCCATAAGTTTTTCTTTAAATATCTGTAAAAAAAACTCAACCGGACTAAGACAAAAAATTTTTACGAGTGTTTGAAATTTAAATTTTTACAAAACCGCATTAAATAACGGTTTAACCTCAAACGATTTTTGATATTTGTTATTATTCAAAAAGTATGAGTCGTAGAAACTTGAAAATTTTACCAGTTGTTTAAATTTACATTTTCTTTATATAGTTTTATTTTCAAAATATTTCACTAATTTTTAATCTATTTATAGGCATTTGAATTAATCGATTTTTTTTGATTTTTTTTTTATAAATGTTGATAAAAAAAAATTATCTGGGACAAAATACTTGAAAATTTAATAGAAGGGTCCACATATGTTGTTCTAACTCACATTCAAAAATTATAAAAATACATAGGCACAATTTTTTTTTATAAGCGTTTATAAGTGCTAATATTGACGAAAATCGTCAAAATCATGAATATTTGCTAATTGTTCTGTAGTTAAAAATGTATAAACTATTTTTTATTAAAAGCTAAGAATTGAAAATTTAATACTAGGTTGTCCACAAGTTGAGCTGAAGAAATATTGATTAACCATACGTCCCAATTGAAAAATAAAATACTTGTTTCAAAATAGAATATATTACAATATTTAAAAATAATATATCCTAGACTGACAAATCATCTCCGTTCAGAATCGTTTTTCGTATACAATGATATAATATCATTGGATTCAAATTTAATTACATCCATTACAGTAACCCACTTGTAACCTACTGTACAGCAGAGCGACATCCACGACTTACCCGCCTTTTTTATCCCGATTTTACAATACACGGCACATTTAATAATATAATATATCATGTGAATATGATTATCTATTTGTAAGTTTGAAATTATACTTTATAGGTATGTCATTAAAAGACAATTATTGTGATAATTTTTTACTTAAGTACCTAATTATGCATAGGCTTACATTGGCTTACATTTTTACACTGACTATTTTTTTCTGAAGAAACATATTTTTCTAAATATTTATTTACAATATACAATGTATATAATTGAATTACAAAAATTGCATATTTTATGCAGATACAGTAGAACCTTGATTATCCGAACTGCAGTTTACGACGTATCCGAATGCTCTGTTATTATCCGGACATCAATACGCGTTGGTAGTTCTTGTACAAGTGTCTAATATGTATTT
>NW_021772025.1:0-1330 GCF_005508785.2 Acyrthosiphon pisum | reverse complement strand
TGTGCGGTAATATTTTTGACTAGAATTTGCGTTTGAAACAAAACGCTCGGTTCGAACAATAGACGGGACAGCGAAGTTACGTGAAATAATGTTTGCTGATAATTATTATTGATATCGGTCATCGGTGGTTAAAATAACGATTGTTTGGAGATACAGGTAGTTGATTGTTAAATTACAAAATCAGTCCTTAACGACTAGAACTAATAAGTAATGGTTATACCATTGATTATAAATAGTATTTATAATCAATGGTATTATTATGAGAAGTGCAGCAGTGCCGCAATCACTTTTAGTGGGGCGCACGGTGGGCGCCCTGCTAAATGGGCATTTTACAATACATTTAGGGGCACAATTTATAAGCTTACTGTACTTGAAATGATTTGAAAAGTGTAATATCTATTACTCTGGGGCATAAAAATCCAAATTGCTGAGGTATCTACGATCTACCGACTCTCTATAACACATTAACACACAAACACCTGCCAAAACTACCCAACTTCGAGGAGTTTTATCTCATCA
Organism: Acyrthosiphon pisum; assembly: GCF_005508785.2. NCBI lineage: Eukaryota > Metazoa > Arthropoda > Insecta > Hemiptera > Aphididae > Acyrthosiphon > Acyrthosiphon pisum. The sequence goes on along the minus strand of NW_021772025.1, from coordinate 811 downwards.
ATGGATTAATGAAAAATGAAAATTTAAACGTGATAATTCATAAAAAAAATAGCTTTATTAATTTATGAAATTAAAAGTATATAGGTTACCATTTTAAAATCAGAAGTTGATAGTGTTTTTTCTAATAAATATGAGGATGAAAAATATAAAAAAATTATATAATTCTAGAACAGCGTAGATCTAAAATTTTGAAAAAAAAAAAATTTGAAAAAAGTGAATACTTTTTGAGATAATGAGTGTTTTACGCTTAATCAATCACCCTGTATTATCATCAGGGCCGTATTTAGGGGGGAGCTACAGGGTACTGTTGCCCCGGGCGGCCAATTTTTGACACATTTAGGGGGGCGGCCAGGCGCCGGTGTATATTATATGGATAACATTTTTTTTGGTAAGAATTTGCTTGAGTACCTATACTTGGATTTTTTGCATTGCATGACTATGATACGGCCATTTGACGTCATTCAATTGATTTGTCAATCAATGATAACTACTAATTGTTGTAATTTTTTTTATGCTAAAATGCACTTTACCACGCTCTCTACGAATTTAAATTTTAAAAGACATATCTTATAACGCTGATTTCGAAACTGTTCAAATTTTTTTGCGGAAACCATTATTTTGGAAGTTATAGCTATCCAAAGTTTGCGATTTTACGTTTATACACACGCGCGTAACACTACTTTAATGCTGCGCGGGGGAACTCGTGTATGATATATAATAAATATATAATAAACTTATATTACAGGTATGGCTTTTCAACAAGATTGTTTAATTCTGAAGGCTACCCAAGGTGGTTTTACACAGAAAATCG
>NW_021772024.1:0-2204 GCF_005508785.2 Acyrthosiphon pisum | reverse complement strand
AGATTCGTATACGCTGTCGAGACGACCAATACAGGCGCCGCAGGTATCAATCCATCATCTGATTACACGTTCCGGTTCATCATCACGTCAGTCACCGTCCGAACACTGTTCAATATTGTTGTCAGCAGCCACGCCGCCGTCCCGAGCCGAGCCAATAGCTGTCTGTCAATTTCTATTATTTTTCGTATATGCCAGTGATATACTATTAAGTATTACCGGGCCTCTATACGAACCATCGTTTGTTGTAAGTACGCCAACCTGAGCGGAACATTATCCATATCTACCGAACCAAAATCGTAAGTTCTATGTCTGATTCCCACCTTTATATGTATACCCGATAAATTATTTTATTTGTAAACTCTACGGAGTAAAACCAATGTGATATATAAATAAAAAAAAAAGAAAATATTGTTATACGAAATTTATAAACATTGTATTAAATAAAGATGATGAGCCGATTGGTTCAGGATAAATAAATATACATTTACCAACCAATTGCGTGTCATTACATCTTATAGTGTGTTATTATTGTTCTTCAAAGAACAAATACTTGATCGATTCAAACATGATAAAAATGCATATTGTATATTTAATTTTTTAACTCAAGTTACTCAACCATAAGAAGTTATTATAAAGAATTGAATGCATATTTGAATTATATTTGTTTGTTAATATTTTACAATTTTATTTACAATTTTTATTAAACTATTTGATTTATATAAATAATTAATCTAGACATCAATATCACAACTATTAAAATTAAAAAATCAAAAAAAGTATGTGGTGTAAAAAAATTTAAATATTAAATTGTAATTATTAGGTATAGCTAAAGCCATTGTAGTAGTTACAAATATATAAAATCAAATAAAATAATATGTCTGTCGGACAGATTATTTTATTAACATTTTGTAGACACACTGTGTCCATCGAATTACCAATTGACTATTAATATATCTAGTTAGTAATAATAGCGTAAAGCGTTGTCACTGTATTATTATTTATCGTTGCTATAGAGTTCAAACTTCGATGCATTTGCATTTTTTTCTGGAATGCTTTACATGATACTTTCCAAGATACAAATGTGTTTAAAGTACCTTATTGGGGCATTTTTTGAGTTTTAAGATCATGCATTCACTTTTTTTTAAAGCTTTTAAATCTGATCTTTATTATAACTATTATATACATTTTGTAATATAAAAGTTAAAATTTAGATTGTAGATTTTAGGTAGATACTCTTAATGAAATTTAACTATAAAGCACATAAAAAGGGCGCTGTGGAATAAATGTGTTTAAAAGCACAGCATAAACATAAATACATCAACATGAACTCTATACGCCCATATGAATGAACTTCACCAGTAACATCGTAGCAAATTGGAATAACTGGAGAGAACGCCTAAACAGCAAAAATATGTATACAAGTGTAACGTAAACCACCATATTATTAACGTGACGGTATTCGTTTAGTATGTGACCTACCATATAGGGTGATCGTTTTATATGCGTGACCTACCGGTCCGATAATTAATTTAAATACAATTTAATCATTATTGATGTTAAAATAATATAAAATATACAGGGAGTATGGAGACATCGGTTGAACAAGATTTTCCGATATCAAGAAATTACTGACTATTTCTATAGTTTTTTTACATAATACGTTAATTTATGTGTTTTGAACATTTTTTTTGGTCTCCCAATGTTTAAAAATGGTATATACAAATATAACGTAATAATTCAATAAATCAGGCCGTTATCGATGGTATATGTAAATGTAATGTACACACTACAATACTACATTGTAATAATGTTTATGTATTCTTAATCAACCGACTATATGCCGCCTGTTTTGCTTCGGGGTGGTAAACGGTATTCGTTAATACTCCCTATGAACATTCAATTGCTTGTGTTTGAGCTCCAGTAGTTGGATCAACAAAATTTTTTAAATGGTTTACTGTTCTATGATCATAGCCTATATTTTTTAAACAAGAATATGCTCTCCATTCATCTGCCAACATTTTAAAGTTTTAAACACGCGATATCTGATTGACGACAGACAGGTACTGACATATTGTCGATAATGTTAGAATGACAAATATCTATTGGTAAAAACCAGTAATATAATATAATATAACTATAAATATAGCAGCATATATTGTCTATACCTATATATCCAGAAATCTAGAAAGCTTTTTATTATAATG
>NW_021772023.1:0-1060 GCF_005508785.2 Acyrthosiphon pisum | reverse complement strand
ATGATATGACACTTCTGTGTTGAAATTTATAAAGACTACAATCCAGTGAGCACCAACTAACCATGGAAGAATAACCATACTGTTCTGTTTGAAAGTAATTTTGTTATGCACTTCCCCAACTTCTCTTTTTCCGAACAATTGTGTCACATCATTGCATGATAAAATGTGTGTGTTCTCTAAACTCAGATTTTTAGCGTATGACAACAAACAAATATCTATAACAAAGTTAGACAGCCAGTTTTTTTCAGACAATACATTAAACTCTGAGAAATGCAGGTCGGACATGATGTTAGAATTATCACTAGATAATAAGTTACTATATTTTCCAACTAGATAATCTTTATTTTTTGGCATCTTAATTGGTTTATAGTACGCCAAATCTTTAGGGAGCATATTTTGGTGTAAATCCATAGCTAGCGCTGACAGTCGAAAAGGAGATTTATGACTGCCAGGTGTCAAAACTGATTTTATTAAACAATCGTCCAATGGCTTACTCAAATCATGTACAACCCTGTGGTTGTTCAAAAGCTCATCAACAGTAAACCTAGTCTCATTGTCACATTCTTTAACCACAACGTTTTCAACTTTGGGCGAAATGTTATTTTCATTAACCTTAGTGGTCGAAGACTTTGGGATTTTTAATGGCAGGGCTTTGAAAGCACGGTCATTGGTGTGTTGGAGATGTCTGTGTTGTTTCTCTTTTTTACCCCAACTCCAAATGGTTATGGCTAGACATTTCTGAGATATTTCTTTTCCCATTTATTTTGGTAGTTATCTGCCTAGAATTATTGTCAAAATCAAGTGCACGCGTACAAGCTTTTTTTCTGATATTACATTTAATTTGTTTGTGTGCATTCATCACACGCTCTCTCATAAGTCTTACAAACCGACCGCATTTCCACCTTCGGTCACCATCAAGTATGTCAACTTTTACAGTTTTAAACCAAGACTCAACGGTAGCATTACTCTGACGTATTTCAATGCCATTGTTGACTTTATTATTCATAATAGGTGTCCAAAGTGCTAAGAAAGGTATACACTTGACTATAAACTCGTGTAA
>NW_021772022.1:0-748 GCF_005508785.2 Acyrthosiphon pisum | reverse complement strand
AAAGTGAATTTATGTGAATATTAATGTAAAAAAAAAAGGTGGGTAAGTGGATGTCACTCTGCTGTACAGTAGGTTAGAAGTGGGTCACTGTATAATGGACAGTATTAAATTTGAATTCAATGATATAATATCACTGCATAAGAAAAACGATTCTGAGCGGAGACGGTATATCAGTCTATGTATTAGACATATAATATATACTTATCTATGGTATTAAAAAAAAATTGACCTATAATAGGTACCTATAATAAATTCCAAATTAATCATATCATAATATCTATTAGGTACTTATAAGTTATAACGCGTTATACATCAACAAAAAACCGTGGTAAAATCATAGATATATAATAGTATACTTTAGAAGTTTCAAGTACCCACGAATAATATTATACAATCACAACAAAATAACTAAAATAGTTATCCTAGGTTTTTAATATGTAATTTCGTCCAAATTTGTACTTAAAATGACTATAAAAATAAACTGTGTAAATGTATTTTTTAAATTTTTTGGTAACAGAATTAATTACTTATGTGGAATCTTGTTTTAAATTTTTAATTCTTAGATACAAAAATTGAACATTTTATAAATTTTTAACTACAAAATAATTTTTCAAATTAAAATTTGATAAATTTTGTCAAAATTTAATATTTAAATGCTTATAAAAAAAAATTGTGCCTATGTTTTTTTAATATTTTTCAACTGATATTGTAACAATATATCAGGAGTTTTGTATTAAATTTATACACT
>NW_021772021.1:0-2708 GCF_005508785.2 Acyrthosiphon pisum | reverse complement strand
TAAATTGATTGCATATTGCATTAAAATATATTAAAAATTGCACTTATAAATTTAAAAATTGCATTGAAAAAATTTAAAAAAATTTAATTATAATCAATAAAATTAAATATATTAATACATAATAATAATAAAAATTAAATATGAATATTGCTTACATTATTGCATTGCACTACAAATGATTTTTTTAAGTTTTCAAAATCGAATGATCGTCTGTTATCGCACAACAAATTTTTGTATCGGGAGAAACTTCTTTCTACGTCAGTAGTTGTTATTGGCGCGTACTTGAAATAGATTAAATCGTTGTTGGTCAAGTCTTCTGGCAAGCCCTCCATTGACTGTATTTCTCCACTTAGAATTTTTGATATACGAAAAATTATTTGATATTCTTCATTTTTTTGTAAAATAGTTTTGAATTTCTGGTTTATTAATATTCCATTTTGTCCCGTAATTTTTTCTATTTTAGTTTCAACGTTTTTAACTATAGATAAAGCTTCGATTAATGGAACATGTTGGGTTTCGAGTTTAGTGATTTCTGCTGGTATGAAACCATAATTGGAATGAATGAATGCCAAGTTGGTTTCCATAGAACTATCCGACAAAAGATGTTGAGCTTGTTCAATAGAAATAGCATCATTTGAATTTAATAATTGTATTACTTTTTTTACTTCTACAAAATGTTCACAATAGTAGGACGCGGCATTTATCCATGTCCCCCATCGGGTTATAATGGGCTGAGGAGGTAAATTAATACCTGGAGCTTCTTCTTTAAACAATAAAATACGGTTAGTAGCCTTTAAAAATATTTGTTTTACTTTGGCGATAAGCTTATCAATTTTTGGAAAATTACTTCTTATGGTTTCAGCGACTCTATGTATACCGTGAGCCAGGCAAGTTATGTGCACTATTTTAGAATATAAAACTTTAATTGTAGAAGCTGCTTTGACCATATAAGGGGCCGCGTCAGATAAAAATAACAAAACGTCATCGTGACGTATTCCATTGGGCCATAATATAAACATGGACTTGTCAAAAAGTTTGGCTATTGTAGAATGGTTAGCTTTTTCAAGAATTTCCGTAGTGAGTAAAAATATCTTACCAGGTTGATCAAATTCCAAGGTTCCGATTACAACGTTAGCTATGAAACGTCCACTTGTATCTGTTGTTTCATCTATAGATACCCATATTTTTTTACCAGTTACATAATTTCTGATAATTTTCATAGTATCATCGTAGCAATCATTTACATATGTTTTGCGTAAAGTAGTAACTGTTGGAATTTCTTTTCCAGTGTATTTTTCCAAAAATGACCGGAAATATATGTTACTAATTTTATGTAATAGAATATTACTTGACATCAATGCTTAACACAGATCAAACGAAAAATTTGACTTTTTTGTATTTGTTACTAATTGTTGAACTTGTGACTTTGTATTGTTTTTCTTATTTACTGCCCTAGAATGTTTATCTGTTTTTAGATGTTGTGTCACAATATATCGTCTATCGGCACATACTTTCACTTCACACATTTTACAAAAGAGAATACTGCCATCAGAAGAAAATATAGCGTCACCAAATTCTGATACGTAATTTTTTAAAATGGCTGATTTAATCGGTTTGACTTTTGGCATTTTAACGGACGAAATAGACGCGACAAAGTATAAAGAACGACTACAGTACGTGCCACAAAAACGTGCGGATGATTTTTGACGATCATAAAATAAATAGACGATAATATTATATGTTATTGAGGGACAAGTTTTTATCTTAACGACCAAAATGCGATAATCGCTCTATAGAAATAATAAGTAGGTATTACAACAAATATAGAAATTTGTTCACTGCTACGTTTAGTTACTTTTATTTTATATATTAAGTTATATAATCTTAAATGTAAACGAAAATTATCAAAAATAGTTAAAATTGCAGTAAAATTAAAAAAATCACCAAAATTGCATTTATTGCAATATAATTTTTTTTGGTTTAAATTAAGAGTTTAATGAAACATATTTTAAGCTCACTCAGCAATAAATATAACCATTTAAAAAAAACATGCAAATGCAACAACTTCACTGCCCTATTAATAAGGTATGTCCAGATGCAGTCAACTTATCTAAAAAAGTTCGTATATAAATATTGAAAAACTAGGTATTTATTATTTAGTTTTTACACATATAAAATCAAGGCTGAGCATTAACGAATTTAAAAGTTAAAGTTTTATATTAATTATAATTTAATAGTTATAATTTTATATCAACTTTTTAATTTAACTAGTTAGTTTCGGCTTTTCATTAACTTAACTGTTAACTTACTAAATTTATTTTTTAATTAACGTGAAATTAACGAGTTAATTTTTCATTTCAAGTAGTAAGTTAAGTTAATTTATTTGTTTTTTTTATTTTATTATATTTCACTATTTCAGTCTATTTCGTTTTCATGTCAAAAATATTTACCATGAATTGTTTAAAGTAAAAATGTATATCATTCGAATATAACTAATATTGAAATACTGTATAAAGTATAAACACTATTGTCTATAATTTAGTTTTGGGTTGGAGTGGTGCATATTAACTGAGTTAAATAAAAAATCATTAACTTGCCCAGCGTCGTATAAAATACAATAAAATTATGTTAATACGGGGTCTTGGGTAGGCTATATAGCTACACCACTGTCGTGGGTCATAATAATATATCGTACCCGGCCCGCACAA
>NW_021772020.1:0-1134 GCF_005508785.2 Acyrthosiphon pisum | reverse complement strand
CACAATTTTTTTTTATAAGTGCTTAAAGTTTAAATTTATACGAAATATGTCAAAATTGCGAAAATTTGCAAGTAATTTTGTGGTTGAAAAATCGTAAAATTTTTTTCTTTTATAACTAAGCTTTTAAAATTTGGTACAAGGTTCTCCATAAGTTTTTCTTTAAATATCTGTAAAAAAAACTCAACCGGACTAAGACAAAAAATTTTTAGGAGTGTTTGAAATTTAAATTTTTACAAAACCGCATTAAATAACGGTTTAGCCTCAAACGATTTTTGATATTTGTTATTATTCAAAAAGTATGAGTCGTAGACACTTGAAAATTTTACCAGTTGTTTAAATTGACATTTTCTTTATATAGTTTTATTTTCAAAATATTTCACTAATTTTTAATCTATTTATAGGCAATTGAAATAATCGATTTTTTTTGATTTTTTTTTTATAAATGTTGATAAAAAAAAATTAGCTGGGACAAAATACTTGAAAATTTAATAGAAGGGTCACATATGTTGTTCTAACTCCCATTCAAAAATTATAAAAATACATAGGCACAATTTTTTTTTATAAGCATTTAAAGTTCAAATTTTGACTAAATACGTAAAAATTACGGCAATGTTCAAATAATCTTAAACAGAAATTCATAAAAGTTTTTCTTTTTAATTCTAAGATTTGGAAATTTAATACAAGGCTCCTAACATATTTTTACAATAGCAGTTGCAAAATAAAAGGAATACATTGTCACAATTTTTATTTATAAGCATTTAAAGTTCAAATTTTGACAACATATTATGTAAAAATCACGAAAATTCGTAAATTATTTTATGCTAGAAATTCATAAAAAATTTTTCTTTTATATCTAAGATTTCAAAATTTAATACAAGGCTCATAATATATTTTTACAATATCAATTGAAAAATAAAAGAAATATATAGTCACGATTTTTTTTTTATAAGCATTTAAAGTTCAAATTTTGACTAAATACGTAAAAATTACGGCAATGTTCAAATTATCTTAGACAGAAATTCATAAAAGTTTTTCTTTTTAATTCTAAGATTTGGAAATTTAATGCAAGGCTCCTAACATATTTTTACTATAGCAGTTGCAAAATAAAAGGAATACATTGTCACAATTTTTATT
>NW_021772018.1:0-1549 GCF_005508785.2 Acyrthosiphon pisum | reverse complement strand
CTGTTTAGAAATCACCACTCTTTAAAATGTATTAAAGTTATACTTAGATGAGAAACGAATAAAAGATACATAGTATAAGAAATAATAAAAGTTATATTTTTTATTATAATAACAAAATAAATAATTTTGTGTTCTTGTCTTCTTTATATTGTATACCTACTCTTGAATAGACAGAAAGTTAAATTATATTACTTCTATCATTATTATTATTATATCATCTAATGTTATAATATAGTTATATATATTATATTAGACAATAGTCCATAAATTGAATAAGTTAAAATAAAATAAATCACCACTAAGACAATACCTAACACAAAAATTATAAATGCTAAGAAAGTTTCAATACAAACCGTTATCAGATTTTTCAGAGTATACTGGAGGATTTGGTAATTTTGATACAACTGTTTCTGTGGGTATGTTATTTTTGGTCCTTTTGACAGTTTTTGTAGCCTTAATATGATTTTCATTAGATGACAATTTTGAATTTACTTGTGCCTTGGTTGCTTTGGATTCAGCTTCTTGAAAGCTAGCTAAGAAAATTATAAATTTGCTTATTTATTATATATATTCTATATTATGTTAAGTATAGATTACTATAGTTTTTTTTTTGTAATATTATCAAATAATACTTACCAATGTTGGTCAACATAATCCTTGCTTTATATTTTAGATTTTGAACGAAGTGATGAATGTATTGATTTTACAATGATGTGTGTTTTTTTTTTTTTTTTTTTTTTTTTTTTTTGTGTCTGACGACAACTTTTGGAGCAGTAAAAATGCTTCGATTTTCAAAAGTTGTACCTTTTCTGAAAGGAAAGTGAATCTAGTTGGTACTTTGGGGGGTCAAAAGTGAAAATTTCCCAATACTTTTCAAAAGCGGCAGGAAAAACCTTAAAAAAATAACGGAAAAACGCGAATTTTACGCAAAACCCAATTTTTGACAAAAACGAAAACTTAATTTTACTGTAACTCAAAAAATAATTATTGTAAGCACTTGAAATTTGCAACAGATGTTTATATTAGCGTTGTCTATACAGGGTTAAATTTTTAAAGTGTTTCGACTTTTTTTGAGCTATTTATAGACAAATGAAATTTTCAATTTTTCTAAGTATTTTTTTTTTAAATAACGATAAAAAATTTTTGGTTGGATAGAAAACTTTGAAAATTTAATACAAGGTTTCTTATAAGTTGTTCTCACAGTGATAAAAAAAAATCCAAAATCGTTAGTCACAATTTTTTTTTATAAGTGCTTAAAGTTTAAATTTATACGAAATATGTCAAAATTGCGAAAATTTGCAAGTAATTTTGTGGTTGAAAAATCGTAAAATTTTTTTATTTTATAACTAAGCTTTTAAAATTTGGTACAAGGTTCTCCATAAGTTTTTCTTTAAATATCTGTAAAAAAAACTCAACCGGACTAAGACAAAAAATTTTTAGGAGTGTTTGAAATTTAAATTTTTACAAAACCGCATTAAATAACGGTTTAGCCTCAAACGATTTTTGATATTTGTTATTATTCAAAAAGTATGAGTCGTAGACACTTGAA
>NW_021772017.1:0-616 GCF_005508785.2 Acyrthosiphon pisum | reverse complement strand
TAAGGAATCTTGTATTACATTTTCATATCTTAGATTTAAAAAGAAAAATTTTTATGAATTTCTAACTCGAAATAATTTGCAAATTTTCGTGATTTTTCCATATTTTGTCATTTATTGAACTTTAAATGTTTATAAAAAAAAACTGTGACTAACGATTTTTAATATTTTTCATCTGCCTTTGAAACAATATACTAGGAGCCTTCTATTAAATTTTCAAGCTTTTTTATCCAACAAATAAAATTGTATTGATATTTTTAGAAAAAAAACTAAAAAAAAATGGAAAATGAAAATGTCCGTAAAGAGCTCAAAATAAATCAAAATATTTTGAAAATGTTATGGTGTATAGAAAATGCTAAGATAAACATTCAGTCAAAATTTCATATATCTACGGTCATTTTTTTTAAAGTTACACCAAAAACCAAAATCGATTTTCTCGAAAACAGATTTTGCGTAAAAATTCCCGTTTTTCCTAAATTTTTCTTTTGTTTTTCACGGCGCTTTTGAAAACTATTGGAAAAATTTTACTTTTGACCCCCCAAAGTACCAACTAGATTCACTTTCCTATCAGAAAAGGTACTGTTGAAGAAAATCCAAGCACTTTTACTGTCCTAAAACG
>NW_021772016.1:0-841 GCF_005508785.2 Acyrthosiphon pisum | reverse complement strand
TATAATTCACATTTGGTGACTCGTACAAAATAATAAATATAAGATTTTGTAAATAGCTAAAGTTGTGTTGATTAAATGATTTACTCTTAATGCCTTCTTATTTATATAATCTGTTGCGGACATTTTTAATCAAATGCGGAGGGTCTGACAACATATATATTCTTCTTTTAGACTCCAAAGGATGTTGAAAGGAATTAGTGATATTTCCTTTCTCACCATTTATACCTAATTGCAACCAGAGCTTACGATTAGTTGTAGCTCCATCAGAAACTACCCCATCTATTATTGCTCCAGCTTTTTCCAATAGACATATAGCTTTAATTACGAGTTGTGCTAGTACTGTTCCTGTAATTTTTTAATTTCAATATAAATTTATTTTCAATACAGACTTACTATACATTTATACATAAAATTAAAACATGCTCACCAAATATTGTATTCACAACGGAGATTTCAAATAGTACCAATATGACACAAGCAAAATCACTATTAATGAATTAGGATTCTCTAAACATATACTTATTACATATGCAACAAATTGTTAAACATACACTCCCCATCACAGGCACAATGATTAAATACATGCAAACAAGACCAATATAAAAAATGTAAATAGTTAAAAAACAAAAATATTAGATATATGTTGATAATTTATACATGAGCAGTGGGCACACATGCTTTTAGTGCCTGCGCACGCCTATGACTAAAATCTGACATTTATTTATATTATATTTTTCACCATATTATTATACATGTTACCTTTAACTGGGCCTTTTGAAGTAAAGACAGCAATTGGTTGGGTGAAGTTAACTGTTAGACTCTGGAAAAGGAAAACTAATCC
>NW_021772015.1:0-796 GCF_005508785.2 Acyrthosiphon pisum | reverse complement strand
ATTTTTTGAACTTTAAATGCTTATAAAAAAAAACTGTGACTAACGATTTTTAATATTTTTCATCTGCCTTTGAAACAATATACTAGGAGTTTCTATTAAATTTTCAAGCTTTTTTATCCAACAAATAAAATTTTATTGATATTTTTAGAAAAAAAACTAAAAAAAAATGGAAAATGAAAATGTCCGTAAAGAGCTCAAAATAAATCAAAATATTTTGAAAATGTTATGGTGTATAGAAAATAGAAATATAACCAACCAGTGAAAATTTCATGTATCTACAGTCATTTTTTTTAAAGTTACACCAAAAACCAAAATCAATTTTCTCGAAAACAAATTTTGCGTAAAAATTCCCGTTTTTCCTTAATTTTTCTTTTGTTTTACACGGCGCTTTTGAAAACTATTGGAAAAATGTTACTTTAGACCCCCCAAAGTACCAACTAGATTCACTTTCCTATCAGAAAAGGTACTGTTGAAGAAAATCCAAGCACTTTTACTGTCCTAAAACGTGATGACAGACACAAAAATTAAAAAAAAAATTAAAAAAAAATTAAAAAAAAAACACACATCATTGTAAAATCAATACATTCATCGTTCCACTCAGAATCTAAAATGTTCAAATACTCTTTTTTTATATGACTTTTTCTGGAATTTGGGAGATAATATCAAAAATGTGGGAAAATCGATTTCTAGTAGACTTGATGACGAATTCAAATCTGTTTTCAGAATTCTTATCACTTCAATAGATCAATTGGTATGTATTGGCAAAAAACACGTCTAAAATACTATGTCTCGCGTG
>NW_021772014.1:13729-14610 GCF_005508785.2 Acyrthosiphon pisum | reverse complement strand
CCATCTGGTCATAATGAAACATGGCCGGTTTGGCGAACACTAAACAGACTTAGGACAGGAATTGGACGAACGAAAGACAATCTAATAAAATGGGGACTGCTAGATAGAACAGACACCTTGTGCATATGTGGAGAAGTACAGACAATGCAACACATTATCACATGCACAGCTTGCTCCCAAACCTGCACCCAAGAAGACATTCACAAAGGCACAAGCCAAGGAATTAATGTAGCCCGCATCTGGGCAGAAATAATATAAATCCACCATTAACGTACTTTTCTATTTTACCTTATTTATTAATATTGTGAAATGTTTATTTTAAAGTTAATTTTATTTATTTATTTGTTTATTTTATGCTATACAACTTATATCATTATTATTATTACTGTTACACTATGCGCCTGACACGAATAAAAAAAAATACAATATAATATACGTGTCAGCAGTAATGAGACGAATTTTAGATTTTAGTCAATTATAACACAAGTAGTCATTGTTGGACCTTGGATATCATATAAATCAATATAATGTAGGTATTAATATCCTTACATTAAAAGCTTAGTAATGGGAAACTTAGATCAAAAAGTGGAAATAACAAGTTGTTCACATCTACATACACAATATACATGTAAGCAGTAATAAGAACTAATTTTAGATTATAGTCAATCACATCACCAGTCGTCATTGATAGACTTCATATAAATATTGGTTAACCATCTACCGTTTGTTAGAAGATAGTCAGCAACAGTCAGAGTGTTCACTAATATCGTAAAACATGAGTGTACAAATTCAGATGTTGAAGAAATCAATGTAAGTATATAATATCATTATATAATAATTAATATATCATTACTATTTATAACCGTATATACAATTATCAT
>NW_021772014.1:10364-12062 GCF_005508785.2 Acyrthosiphon pisum | reverse complement strand
GAAACAAGACAATACACGTTATTACGACAAAAACATTAACCCATTGACTTTACACGTAGGTGATAAAGTTTTAATTAAAGAACAACATAAAAAGAATACACTAAGTCTTAATTGGTCGGGACCTTACGAAGTAATCATGGTCCATGATAATGAAAACGTTACAATAAAGAAAGGTCGACATGATTATCGGATACACGTTAATAATATAAAAATTTTCCATGATTAATGATAAAAAACACTTATATAACTAAATTACATAATATAGATAAAAATAAAAAATAATAAAAATAATAAATAAATAAATATAATAATAATATACACATTTTTTTTAACCATAAATTTATTTTTATTTTTAAAAACAAACATGTTCTGATTTGTGGGGCTGTATCTAACAGCCTAGATCGGTTTAAAGTAGTTAAGCTGGAAGGGTGGCCTCTACTAATCCCTGATAAAGAGGTCCGACCTATTACGAAGCAACAGCAAATTTGGGCCGTTAAAAATATTATAATCATTTTCGGGTGGCCGTCCACCAAAGCCGCAATTTGTCTAGCGCAGGTATATGATAGCAACTATTCAACTATAAATAATTTACGCAGACAGACCATTTTAGACTATATTATACAGGGGGAGCAACCGGCAGCAGTGGTTCTCTGGAATGGAGATACAGATATGTTACTGCTAGACCGACTAAATCTGGACTATCCAATTTTGAATATAAGAGCCTATGATTTCCACAATAACCGAACGTTACAACTACAACACAACAAAAATACTATCGCCGAGATTGTATTAGGCAGGGTAGCGGAAAAGAACGGCCGGCTGTTAAATTTATTGGAGAGCCATGAACTAGCGTGCCGCATAGATCATAACATTTCGCATGCTCATGAGTCATGACCCTTGTGCGGACGTAGTTTTAACTAAATGTCTTTTTGACAAACTTTTACGAAAAATAATGTATACGAAACTCATAAATGAATTACTATAAAATTAAAATTTACAGGCGATTTCTAACTCTTATCTGCATTCCAATGGTAACAAGTGTTAACCGGTTCGTTGACGAAAAATTACACCAGTAATCGGGCTTGTATTATGAAAATCGCGGGACTGTAAACCTAACTGGGATTTGACTATATTTATTGATTTAAAAAAATATAACGAGCAATGGGATTTCATTGATACATTACTAACAAAAACTGACCATACGTGTAGAAACGTAAGTCAAAACGCCATCGCTAATTGTAACAACCTATTATTTTTAGTGCAGGGGGTTGTAAGACAAGGGAAAGAAAAGAAAAATATATTCTATAATTCCATAGGTCATCTGGATATTAAAACTTTCAGAGACTGAAAAAACAAACCTTAAATTAGAAAAAGAACAACATAAAGTTGTTAGAGTAAAATGGACCGGGGGGTAGGTAGGAGAGCCTGGACCCTTATAAAAGCAGACCGGAGACGGCCTGTATTCAGACGTGTTTTATCCACTGCACTTCGAGCACCTTCACGACACTTTGTGTAATAATTTAATTATTTGGACTTAGTCAATTTTACTGAAGAACATTTTAATAAACCACATAGTAATAATTCACCTGTCTAAAAATTTATTTAACTACTACCTCATCATCAACTTCATCGTCAACAAATCGGTCTTGCTTCCTGCAAAATCATAATATACCTACTCGTAGTCAACTGGCTATCAGA
>NW_021772014.1:7349-10264 GCF_005508785.2 Acyrthosiphon pisum | reverse complement strand
TTTTTTTTAGTATTTTTTATTATTCCTATTGTACATTCCTTTGCTGTTTTATTTTTCAGTGCTTCAAACCAAAGATATTTCGTATATGTATCAATAATAATTAAAATGAACTTAAAACTATTATTTTTTCTAGCATGCGTCTGCATATCAATTAAATCAGCTTGCTAAAGATCATCTTTAAATCGAGTTATTACGCTACGTCTAGGAAATATTTTTATCGCTGGTTGATGTAACTCGTTAGCTATACTTTCTAAAGTCGTCATTATACTATAATATTTCTCTCACGTAGTCATGCCGATTTAAATGCTTTATGCATTAAAACTGGATCACCTACTTTTCGTAAAAAAATGTATTAGCAAAAGATTGTAGTATATTCGATCATTGTAATCTAACAAATGTTAAAGTATTTCTGAACTCGATAGCTTATCTCTATGATAATTTGAATTTAGATTTTTTAAAAATAATTTCACCTTATTATATGATATGTATACATCGTTTCAAGAATCTTACTATGAAAAAAGTATACGGAACCCGTTATTAAGTCCTTCTACTTATTTATCAAACGCTCCGATTATAGTTATCGATACTTCAAAACAGAACGATTCAGCCACTGCCTCGACAATGGATGTTCAATTGGAAATTGAAGCATCAGAATCCCTTACAGGTGTAACTGCTTATTGTTTATTAATTCATGATCGAATTGTAGAATATGTACCTTTTACTAGAGAAGTAAGAAAACTTGTGTAAATTATGAATCAAAATTGTATATTATATTTAATATTTGTATTTATTTCTGAAAATGATATTAAAAATCGTTTAGAATGTTTTCTATAAAATTACAGGGAGATTTGTTTCACTGTTAAGCATTCATTCCTGGTTAAACTTTTTTCATCTCCCCGTAAAAAGTGACTCAGAACCGCCAACCATACATATTAGAATTTTTAGCTATACGGTGAGTGAATGTGCTGCAAGGCGGACTTTCCACCTTGAATTTTTTTCATCTCCCCGTAAAAAGTGCCTCAGAACCGCCAAATTACTACTACTCACCGTCATAATTATAAGTGATTTATTTAAGTTACAAAGAGTATAATGTTTTACATTTAATATATAAATTTAGGACAGAGCGATAAGCACTTGCCCGAGAAATTAGTAATACTAATATGTACGTCGTACTGACGGTACTAGGTCTGAACTAATTCTAATTTGGCTATGGATGGAGACTCGTATATATTACAGAGTCTCTAAACTAATAAGTACACGGTAGAGACTAGGAGATGGAACAAAGGAGTACCGCCGCAGTTGTTGTTGTCGGCTCGCCCTTGTGCGTCATCTAGATTGCTTAGCAAAGCAGTTTGGCACTTTTCGTAACTGGTGAAAAGGGCAATGATGTAGAAACAATAAATGCGGTGGTCAGTTGGTTGACAGCTACACGTGGCCTTGTAATCTAGTATGTATGATTAGTCATATTTGTAAAAATGTAGTAAAGCGGCGGTCGGTTTACTACATCGTACATTCAACCATACGGGTTTGCGATCGACGCACTACTACTTAACTAATAATTAACAGACACAAAAGGTATATAATTTATAATTCTCTGATAGGATATGAGATATGTGTGCGTTGTGGGTCGGGAGGTGGTGGGGCACGGAGCGGTCAGCGATATTGCCGCCAATTATAGTAAATTGGTGATAGAGACTTACGTAATGATAATATAATTGTCGTTCCGGCACGAACAAAGTGACTCCGCACTTATTACAATATTTTAACGGGCCACCGTTAACAGTTGCAAAGTAGGATGTAATTTGGAATGATCAAGCCGAAGTAGCAATAAATTGTAGTTTATAATAATTCAGTATAATAATATTATAATAATTTCTAAGTTCGCTTTATTTAATTTATTGTAAACGAGATGTGACTGCGTATTTGAAAAAGATGTCCGTTCAAGTTAAGGCTGGCTACTCGTCTGATGGACACTTGTCCATCAACGTATCCCGTCGAACCATTTATGAAGTTTTCGTCCTTCATAGTGTAACGGTCAAGTGATACGTGTTGGTACTCTTGTCGAGTGATAACGGATGTTGGAATGAAATCCGAAAAATTGTTTTCGGCACTGCTACTTGGTATTAATAAATCTCTAGTCGCATACCCTTTGCATGTTTCGTTGATTGTTATAATTCCTACTCCCTCTAAAGTATGAGTGCTGGCTTCCAAATCGTTTTCACAGTTAATTATAATGACTTCACTATCCGTGACATATAACCATTTGTTTCGATAACTTAATTTGTAAAAAATGGTTGCTTGTAATCTTACGTGTCGTATATCGCATGTGTCTGGTACGTCCCTTGGATCTTGTAAAAGTTGAACCTCGCAAATCGGTCGGAGATTTCTAGGATGTAAGGATTGGATTTCTGGACAATGAAGGAAACCCCTAGCATGTTTACATTTACTATAGTGGAACTTTCGTATGCTACATAATGTTCCTTATTTTTACTTATGGCTAAAAATTTATGTTTAGGTGCAATATACTGTAATATGCTCGTAGCTTGTAGTGATCAGTATAATATTCTGATAGCCAGTTGACTACGAGTAGGTATATTATGATTTTGCAGGAAGCAAGACCGATTTGTTGACGATGAAGTTGATGATGAGGTAGTAGTTAAATAAATTTTTAGACAGGTGAATTATTACTATGTGGTTTATTAAAATGTTCTTCAGTAAAATTGACTAAGTCCAAATAATTAAATTATTACACAAAGTGTCGTGAAGGTGCTCGAAGTGCAGTGGATAAAACACGTCTGAATACAGGCCGTCTCCGGTCTGCTTTTATAAGGGTCCAGGCTCTCCTACCTACCCCCCGGTCCATTTTACTCTAACAACTTTATGTTGTTCTTTTTCTACTTTAAGGTTTGTTTTTT
>NW_021772014.1:3967-5217 GCF_005508785.2 Acyrthosiphon pisum | reverse complement strand
TCATGATTTGATTTATTACATTTTAGTTACCCATTTTTATTTTACTAAATTGTATGAAATTGGTATCATATTATTTATAATTTTTACTTCTTATTTGTATATTATAATGAATTATATTTTGAAAAAAAAAAAGAATCATTAATGTTTAATTATGTTGTATATTATAATATATCTTTAATAATTAATATTGTTTTTTTTATTTTTTAAATTTCATCTTTGCGTTTTTTTTCCATATATGTTGTAATCTGTTAATAAAATAGTAAACATATAACTTTATTTAAAAAACAATGTTAATAATATAAATATTATAAATAATCATAAATGATAACTGAATAAATAACCATGTTTTTTTTTATTTTTATTTTTTTCATAATAATATAATCGAATAGTATAAATATTAGTGTGATACAACTTGTGAATTAAAATAATATAAATAAGTAGTCTTATTATTGATAAGATTCAATTTGTTTATCATCATTACACATAAATTTATCCATCATCAAATCTTGTAAATTATTGAATGCTAATATTATTGCATTGTCCGCTTTATCTTTTTCGTTGAGTATAATTTTTGCATTAAATGTACTGGTTTTCCATCTATTTAAAAATCGAAATAATGGTTACATATTATAATTTAATTAAATTTTTATATTATCATAGATATTTTATTAAATATACCACACATCACAATTGTTGTTACCTGTCTTTTTACTCTACTTTTTCCATATCAGATGTTTTATACTTTTGAACAACCAAATAATCACCTCCTCCTTGGTTTACCGGTATTTTAATTGAAAAATTACCACCACTTGGTTTTTTTACACGTATGCAGTTTTGATTGTTTAATGAGGATCCATCATATTCTTGTTCCAACTTTAATAAATGTGACTGAAACTAAAATCGATATTATTTAATAAACATAATATTTTAATATTTAATATTTTACTTTCTGTTTTTTTGGTTTACCTACCTTTTGTTTTATTTTTGATTTTTTTTAAATTCTTCAGTTTACCATAAAGTTCCTAAATATTTATTAATATGTTTACAATACTTGGCGATGGTTAATGAAATTAATCTAAAAATAATAATAATGTTGTACATACATTGATTTCTTCATCATCTGAATTTTATTCACTTGTGTTGGACATTATTTCATTCTGTTTTTTTGGTTAATGTTTGTACTGCGTTTGATTTTTTTTAAATTCTGCATTTTACCATATTGTGTCTAAATTATAATTAATATGTTTATA
>NW_021772014.1:842-1985 GCF_005508785.2 Acyrthosiphon pisum | reverse complement strand
GCAATGGCTTTCGTGAGCTCTTCCCCTTTATTTCTGGTTTGTTCTTCGAAGGGATTATTTTCAAACAGGTTGATATATGTGTTGTAATTGTCCATAATTTCACTTGATAGTCCAGGTATATGATGTGTCCTACATCTTCTTGGTATGTGTTTCCGGGATATGTATTTTACTTTTTCTACAAAGGATTCATAGTGTTCCGGTAGTGGTTCGAGATTTTCTATACTTGAATCGAGATCTTCTGAGAAAAGGTTCCACTTTGCTTTCATGAAGTTGTATCTCCTTTGGAATGGGACAATATTAGGTCTCACTGCAGCCTCAATCTGGCAAATTATGGGCCTATGTTGTGTGTTTGGAATGGGGTCTCCCATCTTTTTGGTACATAGTTGACTGATAGAATCACTGACAAATATAAGGTCAGGGTTATATCCCTTCTTCCAGCGACCGCTGTTGAAGGATGGAGGTAATTTGTTATCGTGAATCAGTACCATATCTTCTTATGTTTTTTTTACATCAAATTTTACAATTATATTTAAAAACATGTTTGATAAATTATTAAACGAACAAGTTGAGACAAATGTGAGATCTTGGAGACAAATTAGTTTAGATGGCTTACAGTTATGAACGAATAAGGTTAATTTACTAGGTGAATCCTCATTTATAAAATTATCGAAAATAATTTATGATAAAAAAGCAATTATTAATGTTATGAATGATGACAATAGTTGTTTTAAATATGCAATTCTATCAAAATTTAATGAAAAAAAAAATAAAAATCATTTTAGTATTAAATATTTTAATTTTTTAGAAAAAAAAAGTGGGCTTAATTTTAATTGTATTGATTATCCTACACCAATCAATCGAATAAAAAAAATTGAAAAAATTAATAATATATCCGTTAATGTTTATAGCTGTGATGATAAAAATCAAATTTACCCACTTCAAATAAATAATAATGAAAAATCCGATCATTACGATTTGTTTTTTTTTTTTTCAAATGTAACAGCAACTCATTATTGTTTTATATATAATTTCTCACGACTGATTAGATCACAAAGAACAAAACACGAAAGTAAAATAATTATTTGCAAGCGATGGTTTACAACTTTTAACAATAAACCAAATAAAAATCAAAGCTGGGTAAGT
>NW_021772014.1:0-792 GCF_005508785.2 Acyrthosiphon pisum | reverse complement strand
GAATTAAATAACATGTTTTTTTTTATTTTTATTTTTTCATAATAATATAATCGAATAGTATAAATATTAGTGTGATACAACTTGTGAATTAAAATAATATAAATAAGTAGTCTTATTATTGATAAGATTCAATTTGTTTATCATCATTACACATAAATTTATCCATCATCAAATCTTGTAAATTATTGAATGCTAATATTATTGCATTGTCCGCTTTATCTTTTTCGTTGAGTATAATTTTTGCATTAAATGTACTGGTTTTCCATCTATTTAAAAATCGAAATAATGGTTACATATTATAATTAATTATATTTTTATATTATCATAGATATTTTATTAAATATACCACACATCACAATTGTTGTTACCTGTCTTTTTACTCTACTTTTTCCATATCAGATGTTTTATACTTTTGAACAACCAAATAATCACCTCCTCCTTGGTTTACCGGTAGGTATTTTAATTGAAAAATTACCACCACTTGGTTTTTTTACACGTATGCAGTTTTGATTGTTTAATGAGGATCCATCATATTCTTTTTCCAACTTTAATAAATGTGACTGAAACTAAAATCGATATAATTTAATAAACATAATATTTTAATATTTAATATTTTACTTTCTGTTTTTTTGGTTTACCTACCTTTTGTTTTATTTTTGATTTTTTTTAAATTCTTCAGTTTACCATAAAGTTCCTAAATATTTATTAATATGTTTACAATACTTGGCGATGGTTAATGAAATTAATCTAAAAATAATAATAATGTTGTACATACATTGATTTCTTCATCAT
>NW_021772013.1:0-925 GCF_005508785.2 Acyrthosiphon pisum | reverse complement strand
ACGGACATACGCTACAGCGAAAAAGTGCTTGAAATGTAATAAAACTTATTTAAGTATACAACTTTATGCTTCGTTAAGTATAAATATTTTTAAGTAAACATACTTTACCCATAAAAGTTTTTAACGAATAAAGTAAGTGGTAACTATTCCCAAAATATAAAAATGAATAATAACTGGAACTGTTGTTAAAGCACAGGGCTTTCGGTTACTTAAGTACAAATGTAATAAAGTAATAATTAAACCAAAAAGTACAGTTGTATATTTAATGTCAATTGTTTAATAAACTATATTGTAAGCATATTTGTCAAAAAGATATTAGTTAAAACAATAGGAGCGCAGTTTAAAATATGTTTAGTCATAGCAAAAGAATGGTCCTGAAGCAGTGATCAACAGTTATATAAAATTAAACAGTTAAGTCAAATGACAAAAGGGAAAACTAATAAGTGAAATAAAAGTGTGGTGTAGAGAGACACGTACACATATATCATACATTTGTTTGTAAGTGAAAGTAAAACAAAATATTAGTTTAACGCAATCATTAAAAATCATAACATGTAAGTTTAACGTTTAAAGTCTGACTCTATGTCGAGCCATAATCAATGAATAGGTTAAAATAAATAGGTACATTATCACAGTCCATAAGTAGTAATTTAACAGTTACACATTAAATAGTTAAGTAAAAATAAAAGTGTTCTGTTGAGGTATTAGGTATACGTCATGATCCTCAACAAAAATAATAATCAAATGAACAAATGCCTAACTGTTTAGTTATAACAATATTAACAATATTAGTTATTATGTATTATATAGTTATAGTTTGTATATTGGTATGTATGTAACTGACATAACATTCATTGACATAATGCTTCTAATGTTACACTGAAGTAAACATAATCATGAACAATAATGATAGCAATAAAGTAAG
>NW_021772012.1:0-1097 GCF_005508785.2 Acyrthosiphon pisum | reverse complement strand
CATACTCCCATCCATCCAATAATTGGACTCACTTTTAAATTTTTAATCATTTGGACAACTGTATTTTTCTTATTCTATATCAAATATTAATACATCATCCGTTTGAATTTGCTTTTGAAATCTACTATAAAGATAACCGAGGTCCGTTTAAAAGTAAAACAATATCATCTTATCATAATCTGTCAATATTTTTGACACACACACACTCACATGTAATTTATCAGTTAATATAACCATAGATTAAAATTCAAATTCAAAACTAAAAAAAAATAAAAATTAATAAAAACCAGTAACAAAGTCTATAAATATACCTAACTCTAAAATAATCAATACACATTTTCATTTTGTACTGCACTATTCTGATTTCGTACTACACTAACAGTGTCGTACTGCACACTATTTTAGGCCGTGGTATATTATATAGTATAAATAATATAATATTATAATTCTATTTGATATTAGTGTATTATTTTTATTTTATATTTTATATTACAGGTGCATGCTTTTATTATTTGTAACTATTGTTTGTTTTCTAGTGTACTACTTATCGATGTGAATAATTAATTATAATTTTTACTTACATTAACATTTAATTCTAAGCTGTTGAATTCATTGTTCAGTTTTTCCATAGTTTTTAAGCAATATTTTTAGGAATTGTATTTATATTAGTATATCTTATATAAGTTTAAAAATAAATATAACAATATATAACAATAAAACAATAACATTACCTAATAAAAATGCAGCTGAAAGCGAGGCTTGCAAACGTTATAATAACTTTATGATTATAACGTTATATTTAACAAAAAAGATTGAAATTTGTAAACGTTATTATAACGGAAAGCCATAATAAAAAATAATTAAATACCGCAAAACAAAACATAATGATTAACAAAATATATTGTATATCATTAAACAAAACATAACGCCAAACGAAATATTAAAAAAATAATTTTTTTTAAAGTTCTATTGGTTTAATAGAAACATTTATTTCATGCAAACAATCTAAGAATTGATTATATTATTTTCCATATCCAAGGCCATTGCCTACTCGCATTAGTTAATATTTTTAAATTAATGTATTAATCTATTTTAAA
>NW_021772011.1:0-775 GCF_005508785.2 Acyrthosiphon pisum | reverse complement strand
CGTCCTCTTAATAATATATCTGGAATTGGTGTAATAGCCAATAGCTACAGCCCGCTACAGGCAAAGAGGAAACACGATAGGAGGGTTGACCTCCAGGGGTAGTTAATAGTTATTACTAATATCCCATGTTGAATTCAACGACTCAAAATGCCTCGTGGCTATTCTTTGTGCTTTGTAATATAGTGACTTTACATTAAAGTCATTTTGGAATTTGGAGAACCCAGTATCAATTCGGAGACTTGGTGGCAGAACACAGAGAGCGACATTACGAACCGCAAATAATGATGAAAGTAAGCTTTTGTTATTCGTAAGCTTATAGGACGATTCGCTTCCTCGCCGTTCCGATTAAATCACGTTTGGACGTGTCCTTGTACGGTATTCTTAATATAATAATAAGTGAAAGCGTACATATACGACAGAGTAGATTATATGTATATAACCTCTTTATATCATACAAGCCGCTATTTCGGTAAACTACGAGATCGGATGTCCCGAATTCCACTTAGAAATTGGATATACAGAGCACTTAAAATCGCGATTACAATATTAATAGTCTTTTAGCTTTTCGTCGATTCATTCATATAATTATAATACTGCGCAATCGATAATATGCCTACCCCCGCCATATAACCGCTCCGTAGTCCTGCAGTTACGAGGGGACTTGTTTTATTTTATATTATTTATGCGACTTAGTATTACTTGTTTCGACTATATCGCCCGAAATCATAATACCTATATGTATAAGAACACACGACCCGATATATGTTTAAATTAG
>NW_021772010.1:0-1141 GCF_005508785.2 Acyrthosiphon pisum | reverse complement strand
AATTATAATATATATTTTTTGTTTTATTGCTTGCTATCGGCTTAAGTTTGTCTGTTTATTAAACATACCAGAAATTATTTTTGATTCTCGAGCAGTTTGTGGTAATTTTATATTTTTAGCCACACCACCCCATTAACCTAACCCATTTATTTTTTTTTAAGTCATATTTTGCTCAAATTAAAAGATTAATGTAAACACGCATCACAAAAAAATTAATTTTAATTTAGGTAGAATAGGGTATACTCAACTAAAATATTAACACAAATAGTTGAATCATACACGACTGTCGTAAGTAAACTGAAAGTCCGTGATCAATGATAATTATTAAGAGTGCCAATCGGTTGTTGCAGTTTTTAGAATTTGTATTAATTTTACATTTTAGAAATTAAACTATACGAGATTATGATACTAATTATTATTATTGTTGTGCATATAACAATATTAATATGTTCATTTTCCTCCACAAAACACACTCACACAAAGTCATAAACAAATATACATAAATGCATACCCATACATACAATGTGTACGTCCCCGCATGCGTCTAAATATAAATATATTCCAACTATTCAATTAGTAAAAATGTATCATTGTGACAATAATTGCTTAGTACTTACATAGTATAATATTTTCTGAAAATATTATAAAATAGGCATGTTTTTGTGCTAATAAAATATAGTAATGGTAAGACGGCAACAACTGGGCACGGCCCATCGGACCGCTTTTAAAATCAGGCAGGGTAAATGCCCACCTTGCCCCCCCCCCTCAAATGACGCCATTGGATACACAAGGAAACGTAATCAAAATTTCTCAAGAATTAAATAACACACAACGTAAAGAAGCCTTAAAACTAATTAACAACTATAAACACTTATTCACATCAGATCCATTAGATATAGATTGTGCTAACATAGAACCATGCAAAATTAAATTAAAATCAGATAAACCTATATTTCAGACAACATTTAAAGTTTCCCCGTCACAAAGAGAAAAATTAAAAATATTAATTAAACAAATGATAGACGCGGACATTATTGAACCAAGTAGAAGTAATTACGCAGCACCTGTATTCTTAATTCCGAAAAAAGAAAAGGGTGAATACCGATTCTTGGTAGACTACAGATAACTGAACAACGAGGCT
>NW_021772009.1:0-706 GCF_005508785.2 Acyrthosiphon pisum | reverse complement strand
CTTTATGCAGTGGCGCAACTAGAGTTCAAATCTTGGGGGTGCTACAAAAGGTAAACCGTTATATGGCCGTCGGGGGCTCCCCCCACACCCCCCATTACACCCTTAAAATACTTTATTTTGACTATTATTATTAGGTATATTCAAATACTAAAAATGTTAACAAATTTTTTTTTATTTATTGTATTTTATGATTTAAAACTATTAAAGTGTTAAACATAATCTTCTGTCAATGGTAGCAAATGTGTTTATACAATTTTATATATTTTTTATTATATTTTACTATAACAAAGAATCAAACTTACCAGGATGAGATATTGATATATAATTTGTTTCACAAAATTGTATAGTTTTTAACCATAATATTCTGAGAATGACTTATCTGTTTTCATGTTTTTAAATGACTCAATAACATTATTAATAATCATTTCGGCCTTCCCTAATGTAGTTGTCTATGATTGTAGAGTTGGACTTAAGATGTTTATAACTCCTAAAACATCTCTTAAAACCATAACTAAAATTACAAATTGGAATTTTGTTAATTGACTAATGATTCCTAAAAATAAAATATAACTTTTTTGAGTACCTACTCAACAACATTTCATTTTTCATTATTTATTATATTATCTATAGCTTCAGCTACATCTTTATCAGCTTCTTCTTCAATTTAATTTTTTTAAAAATTTAAAAATTGCTGAATAATTGTTTA
>NW_021772008.1:0-752 GCF_005508785.2 Acyrthosiphon pisum | reverse complement strand
GGGGTCTGAACGTCGCCACATGCTGTAGTGGGGACTGTATCAATGGCAGATAAAAGAGGAGCGGCTAATCGCACGAGACGTTCGTCGGTTCGTCGGCGTAGGTTCCTTCCATTTTGTTGACCATAATTTCTTCTAACATTTCCAGTAATATTATGTTTACCGCGGCGCGGTCGATGTTATTATAATTTGTTGCCATAATTTTTTTTTTGAACGAAGATAGTATATGTGCGTGTACGTCAGGATTAAATCGAGAATTGGTAATGAGCTAAATTCAAATCTTCTAACACAGAAACCGATCTCCGAGAAAATCTCCCAGACAACGACTGGTGTTACTAGTCATCTAGTATGTTTATCGTTCTCGTCGGCCCGCAGCATTAAAATTTCGAGCGCGTTAATAATAACAATTTTATTTTATTTGCAAACAATTCTCAACATATTTTAATTATAAATGCAGTAGCAAGTTTGCTAAATTCCTAAAGCAAAACTAGTACCTATACGATCTATTGATAAAACGTATGTACTTTTACAGAAATCTTTGTGATCAGCAATGTACTTATTCTGGTTTTCTATTTCAGTTATATATATTACGTTTATATGGAGGAGATAAAACGTTTTGAAATGAAAACGTTTTAAAATAATTAAAATCGTTTTTTAAAAAAATGAGATTAAGTGCTTATATGCAAATACTTAAAACCCATTTAATATGAAATTTATACCTAAAACGTTTTAAACAAGATGTTATCAACTGTTAT
>NW_021772007.1:0-891 GCF_005508785.2 Acyrthosiphon pisum | reverse complement strand
TTTCAATTTTTTTAGTTTTTTTTTTCTATAAATATCAATAAAGTTTTATCTGTTGGGCCAAAAAGTGTATACATTTAATACAAAGCTCTGATATATTGTTACAATATCAGTTGAAAAATATTAAAAATACATAGGCACAATTTTTTTTTATAAGCATTTAAAGATCAAATTTGGACAAAATTTATCAAATTTTAATTTGAAAAATTATTTTGTAGTTAAAAATTTATAAAATGTTCAATTTTTGTATCTAAGAATTGAAAATTTAAAACAAGATTCCACGTAAGTAATTAATACTGTTACCAAAAAATCTAAAAATTACATTTTCACAGTTTATTTTTATAGTCATTTTAAGTACAAATTTGGACGAAATTACATATTAAAAACCTAGGATAACTATTTTAGTTATTTTGTTGTGATGGTATAATATTATTCTTGGGTATACTTGAAACTTCTAAAGTATACTATTATATATCTATGATATTATCACGGTTTGTTGTTGATGTATAACGCGTTATAAGTACCTAATAGATATTATGATATGATTAATTTGGAATTTATTATAGGTACCTAATATAATATTATGTCTTATACCTAGACTAACATACCGTCTCCGCTCAGAATCGTTTTTCTTATACAATGATATTATATCATTGAATTCAAATTTAATACCATCCATTATACAGTGACCCACTTGTAACCTACTGTACAGCAGAGCGAAATCCACTTACCCACCTTTTAGATTTTGAACGAAGTGATGAATGTATTGATTTTACAATGATGTGTGTTTTTTTTTTTTTTTTTTTGTGTCTGACGACAATTTTTGGAGCAGTAAAAATGCTTCGATTTTCAAAAGTTGTACCTTTTCTGAAAGGAAAGTGAATCTAGTTGGTA
>NW_021772006.1:0-778 GCF_005508785.2 Acyrthosiphon pisum | reverse complement strand
AATTTACGCTCTTGATGGCACCATTTAAATAAAAAAAAAGTGGGTAAGTGGGTGTCGCTCTGCTGTACAGTAGGTTAGAAGTGGGTCACTGTATAATGGACAGTATTAAATTTGAATTCAATGATATAATATCACTGTATAAGAAAAACGATTCTGAGCGGAGACGGTATATCAGTCTATGTATTAGACATATATATACTTATCTATGGTATTAAAAAAAAATTGACCTATAATAGGTACCTATAATAAATTCTAAATTAATCATATCATAATATCTATTAGGTACTTATAACGCATTATACATCAACAACAAACCGTGATACTATCATAGATATATAATAGTATACTTTAGAAGTTTCAAGTATACCCAAGAATAATATTATACAATCACAACAAAATAACTAAAATAGTTATTCTAGGTTTTTAATATGTAATTTCGTCCAAATTTGTACTTAAAATGATTACAAAAATAAACTGTGTAAATGTATTTTTTAGATTTTTTGGTAACAGAATTAATTACTTACGTGGAATCTTGTTTTAAATTTTCAATTCTTAGATACAAAAGTTGAACATTTTATAAATTTTTAACTACAAAATAATTTTTCAAATTAAAATTTGATAAATTTTGTCAAAATTCGATCTTTAAATGCTTATAAAAAAAAAATCGTGCCTATGTATTTTTAATATTTTTCAATTGATATTGGAACAATATATCAGGAGCTTTGTATTCAATTTTTACACTTTTTGGCCCAATAGATAAAACTTTATTGATATTTAT
>NW_021772005.1:0-745 GCF_005508785.2 Acyrthosiphon pisum | reverse complement strand
ATAAATTCATTACCCTTACAAAGTATAACAAATATACATTTAGGATTCCATTTTGCGTGTTCAACAAACAGAATGTCATCTTTAGTCTATTTTTGCAAGACCAGTCCACAACAAAAACATTCGACTATGTCAACAGTTCCTGAATACTTAAATCCGGCCTCAGATAACGAATATTTATTTTGACACAAAGTAGGTGGAAATGAATTATACGATTTTAATCTCGATAAAAATGTAGTAAAATCTGAATGTATTGGATACGAATTATTTTTTACTAAATAAACCAATGAAGGAAAATCGTTAGAAAACTTCTGTAAATTCATGGTTTTTAATAAAACATAAAATAATTGGTTGAACAAAAAAAATCGAATCAATAAGATAATTTACTGAAAAAAAAAAAATAACACAACTTGATTATACAACGGTTGCATAGTAACTGACTAAATGTCAATATCTTGTCTGTCAAATTAAAAATCGTTTAGAATGTTTTCTATAAAATTACAGGGAGATTGGTTTCACTGTTAGGCATACATTCCTGGTTAAACTTTTTTCATCTCCCCGTAAAAAGTGACTCAGAACCGCCAACCATACATATTAGAATTTTTAGCTATACGGTGATCGAATGTGCTGCAAGGCGGACTTTCCTCCTTGAATTTTTTTCATCTCCCCGTAAAAAGTGACTCAGAACCGCCAACCATACATATTAGAATTTTTAGCTATACGGTGATCGAATGTGCTGCAAGGCGGA
>NW_021772004.1:0-1188 GCF_005508785.2 Acyrthosiphon pisum | reverse complement strand
GTGAATATGATACACCAGAAAGGCAGATAAAAATTAATATGCTTACCGAAAGGCTTGATACATTAGTTACACAAGATGTGGAAGTGGATGATGTATTTCAACCGGATATTTTTACTGACCACAAATATTATAAATCTAACTCAGAAACTTGTGTGTTGTATTATATATGTGGGTTTGTTTCTAGACATATAAACAAACATATTAAATGTAAAGATTGTCAACAAGCAGTATTAGGTAAACATTAGATTTTAAAAATTAATTAATTAAAAATAATTTAATAATTACCTATGACGTGTAGGAAAAACTTCATATTGTGATTCACCGAAGCAACACTGACAAATATGAAATCCAGAGGAGGTTTGTGTCACCCAAACATGTTTTTGTTTCATTTGTTGGTAGATATAGAGGATTCATTCAAAAAGTTTTGTGATGGTTATGATGTTTTTGAATTGACTGTGGATGATTTCTTTACCAAAAAACAAGAACTGATCAAAAAATTTCCATGTGTTACTCATAAAACTGAGATACTTACTTTTATAATAACATACTACATAACCACAAGAATGCATCAGTACGCAAAAATTTCAAACAAAGACCAAAATAAAAATAATGCAAAAAAAAAGAAAAGTGCAAAACTTGTTGATACATAACAGTAATTATTTGTGTCAATTATTGTAAATATCACTGAAAAAAAATATATTAAATGTATTCAATGACTTGTATAAAACTATAACTTTATAATATTAAAAAAATTAAAGATAATATTATACTGATTAATTATAAAAAAAAAATAGTTGGTTTTTTTAAATAATACATTAGTAGGTACGTTAGTACTTAGTATGCCTGTGGTAAGCCAGGCTGCGCTAGATACGCTGGCGTACTATTTCCCCTTTCTACACCTCTCTCGCGGACACTAAGCGGCACGGCCCCCGTCACCCGCCTCCCTTGACGTTTCCAGTCCAGTGTAGTAGTCCGTGCTATAAACCTTGAGTAGTCACATATCCGTTATCATTTATCCATATCATCACATATTTGTTATCACTATCCAAACAAATCACATAAAGTTCAATAAACGTGTTTACGGTATTATGTTTTGGTGAAACAGTAAACGTATTCTAATCACCTTTTATAACCATAAACTTCTTCACTAAACAGTTTACTCCGCCAAAACACGCCTATTCCCAACGC
>NW_021772002.1:0-835 GCF_005508785.2 Acyrthosiphon pisum | reverse complement strand
TTTCAAACGCTCATAAAAATTTAATTGAGTTTTTTCTAGACATTTTTTTTTTTGGTAAAGATAGATTATCCTATAAAAGAATCTTGTATTACATTTTAAAATATTAGTTCTAAAAAAAAAAATGTATACGAATTAAAAAAAAAACTGTGACTAAGGATTTTTAATATTTTTCAAATGTCATTGTAACAATATAGTAGGAGCCTTGTATTAAATTTTCAAGTATTTTTACTCAACAAATAAAGTTTTATTGACATTCATAGAAAAAAAAACTAATTAAATTGGAAACTGAAATTGTCTGTAAACAGCTCAAAACAAATCAAAATATTTTGAAAATTTTATCATGTATATAAAATGGAAATATAAACAACCAGTGAAAATTTCATGTATCTACAGTCATTCGTTTTAAAGTTACACCAAAAACCATAATCAATTTTCTCGAAAACAGATTTTGCGTAAAAATTCCCGTTTTTCCTTAATTTTTCTTTTGTTTTTCAAGGCGGTATTGAAAACTATTGGAAAAATGTTACTTTTGACCCCCCCAAAGTACCAACTAGATTCACTTTCCTATCAGAAAAGGTACTGTTGAATAAAATCCAAGCACTTTTACTGTCCTAAAAGGTGATGACAGACACAAAAAAAAAAATTAAAAAATTAAAAAAAAAAAAAAAAACAAACATCATTGTAAAATCAATACATTCATCGTTCCACTCAGAATTAAAAACAGACTACTACTTATAAATTAATTATATTGGTACTAACGTCTAACATGCACTAATCTATATATTATTTAATTTGGTCATGTGGAACGCTAGAATACATATTAAATTTAAAAAAA
>NW_021772001.1:0-771 GCF_005508785.2 Acyrthosiphon pisum | reverse complement strand
TTTTTTTTTCAACTCCGCATCGCTGTGCCACTACGCACGGTGATGGTAATTTTTTTTTAAAACTCGGCTGCCGTACCACTACGCGTTGACATTGGTGTGCCTGGAGACGATTTTTAAGACCGACGGCCGCCGGCCGGACGCCGTTTTTTTTTCAACTCCGCATCGCCATACCACTACGCACGGTGATAGTAATTTTTTTTTAAAATTCGGCTTCCGTGCCACTAAATACCCTTGGCATTGGTTTCGCTAGATAATTTGAGTCGTATCGATCGTTTGTCCTTGGCATTGGTTTCGCTAGATAATTTGAGTCGTCTCGATCGTTTGAGCTCGGCATTGGTTTCGCTAGATAATTTGAGTCGTCTCGATCGTTTGCCCTTGGCATTGGTTTCGCAAGATAATTTCAGTCGAATCGATCGTTTGCGCTTGGCATTGGTTTCGCTAGATAATTTGAGTCGTCTCGATCGTTTGAGCTCGGCATTGGTTTCGCTAGATAATTTGAGTCGTCTCGATCGTTTGCCCTTGGCATTGGTTTCGCAAGATAATTTCAGTCGAATCGATCGTTTGCGCTTGGCTTTGGTTTCGCTAGATAATTGATAGGCATATGGCCAGTGGGCCGTACCGACGGCCTTCGCTCGGACGAGGTTTTTAATTGTAAAATTCACATCCCGTACCACTACGCACGGTGATATTCATTTTTTTTCAACTCCTCATGCCGTACCACTACGCACCCTGATAGGTGTCAGATAGGATGAGTATAGTGTGAGTTGGTCC
>NW_021772000.1:0-920 GCF_005508785.2 Acyrthosiphon pisum | reverse complement strand
TACAATGTCCGTAAACAGCTCAAAAAGAGTCAAATTATTTAAAAATGTTATCGTATATATAAAAATGCTAATATAAACATTCAGTGAAATTTTCAAGTTTCTACAGTCACTCGTTTTTTAATTACAACAAAATAAGAAAATCGTTACGTAAGAAATCGAGTGAATATCAAATGTTGTAAAAATATGAATTTCAAACGCCCATAAAAATTTAATTTGAGTTTCTTATAGACATTTTTTTTTTGGTAAAGGTAGATTATCCTATAAGGAATCTTGTATTACATTTTAAAATCTTAGATTTAAAAAGAAAAATTTTTATGAATTTATAACTCGAAATAATTTGCAAATTTTCGTGATTTTTCCATATTTTGTCATTTTTTGAACTTTAAATGCTTAAAAAAAAAAACTGTGACTAACGATTTTTAATATTTTTCATCTGCCTTTGAAACAATATACTAGGAGCCTTCTATTAAATTTTCAAGCTTTTTTTATCCAACAAATAAAATTTTATTGATATTTTTAGAAAAAAACTAAAAAAAAATGGAAAATAAAAATGTCCGTAAAGAGCTCAAAATACATCAAAATATTTTGAAAATGTTATGGTGTATAGAAGATGCTAAGATAAACAATCAGTCAAAATTTCATGTATCTACGGTAATTTTTTTTAAAGTTACACCAAAAACCAAATTCAATTTTGTGAAAAATCGATTTTGCGTAAAAATTCCCGTTTTTCCTTAATTTTTCTTTTGTTTTTTCCGGCGCTTTTGAAAACCACTGGGAAATTTAAATTTTGACCTCCCCAATGCACCAACGATATTCACTTTCCCATCGAACGAGATACTGAAGTCGAAAATCGAAGCATTATTTCGACTACTTATCGTGTACACAGACACAAAAATAAAAAAAAAAAAATAAAAAAAAAA
>NW_021771999.1:0-761 GCF_005508785.2 Acyrthosiphon pisum | reverse complement strand
GACTGTAGAAACTTGAAAATTTCACTGAATGTTTATATTAGCATTTTATATATACGATAAAATTTTGAAAATAATTTGACTCTTTTTGAGCTGTTTACGGACATTGTAAGTTTTCAATTTTTTTAGTTTTTTTTTTCTATAAATATCAATAAAGTTTTATCTGTTGGGCCAAAAAGTGTATAAATTTAATACAAGGCTCCTGATACATTGTTACAATAGCAGTTGAATAATATTAAAAATACATAGGCACAATTTTTCTTTATAAGCATTTAAAGATCAAATTTTGACAAAATTTGTCAAATTTTAATTTGAAAAATTATTTTGTAGTTAAAAATTTATAAAATGTTCAATTTTTGTATCTAAGAATTGAAAATTTAAAACAAGATTCCACGTAAGTAATTAATTCTGTTACCAAAAAATCTAAAAAATACATTTACGCAGTTTATTTTTATAGTCATTTTAAGTACAAATTTGGACGAAATTACATATTAAAAACCTAGGATAACTATTTTAGTTATTTTGTTGTGATTGTATAATATTATTCGTGGGTACTTGAAACTTCTAAAGTATACTATTATATATCTATGATAGTACCACGGTTTTTTGTTGATGTATAACGCGTTATAAGTACCTAATAAATATTATGATATGATTAATTTGGAATTTATTATAGGTACCTAATATAATATTATGTCTTATACCTAGACTGACATACCGTCTCCGCTCAGAATCGTTTTTCTTATACAATGATATTATATCAT
>NW_021771998.1:0-839 GCF_005508785.2 Acyrthosiphon pisum | reverse complement strand
GTCACTATGGTACACTTTCATTCGAATGCAATATTTCCTAAAATATTTTTCATAGAAATTGAAAATGCAATATTCCTTAATTATTTTGCAAATCGTGAAACGCAATAATTATTAAAATATTTTTCAAAAATCTGAAATGCAAAATCCGCAAAATATTTTTTAATAGAATTGTTCCATCAAAAATAAAAATCGAAATAGCATATTTAATTGCAAAATGTATTAAAAAGAAATTGAAAAAATTAATTTAAAAATTAAAAATATAATAAATAATAAAATAATGGAAACAACTATCAATGATTTTAATAAATTACAAAAAAATGAAATGCAAAACGAAATAGAAAACTCAATATTAAATAATGAAATCTTTGTTAAGTTTTGTAAATTTGAATACTATAATACTAATAAAAATAAAAATATTAAAATTATGAAATATAATCTAAATAAAATTCCAATTAAAGGAAATATTTTAATTGTCGATCATGGACACAATATTTCTGGAAATGGAAAACCTTATGCTTCTAAAATACTAGAATCACCAACATGGCTTGAAATTTGTAAAATTGCTAATGATTTAATAAATACAACTGGTACTTATTTTTACAAATATCTTCATGATATTTGTGTTGTTCAAGATTTAGGAAATATTAAAATGTGTTGTCTTAGCATGGGAGGTACAGATTCCGATCACAAAATGCTTAGAATATAATAATATAATTAATTACATTTTTAATAGAATTATTCTATTAAAAAAATATGATATATTTAACACTCACCCGAATTGGGCACGCGTTTTTAAAATCCAAAAATCTTTGAAAACAATTTTACACTATGATACTATG
>NW_021771997.1:0-24663 GCF_005508785.2 Acyrthosiphon pisum | reverse complement strand
TATGATGGTTATTCCCTATGGGTTCTTATTTTGAATAATGCACGAGTCCCATGTATTTAGTTCAGTTCGTTCTACCTGTCGGAGAAATAATCACCACCGGCGGCGTAATCTGGACATAACCTCGGCTGAATGTGTTAATCCGGTTTGACAATCTGTGCAGCGGGCACGGCTTCTCGACAAGCGGGCTTGTTTTGCACTGTATTTGATTATGTTTAACAGAAGAGGAAAATGGTATTCGGCTCTTTTGTTCAAATTTAAAAAAATTTCAACTATTAAGGTTTGTTGCTTCTAACTGCATATTTGCGCTATACTGCATTATACGGCATTGTCCTGTCCCAGTACACAACCACCACAGTCACTCACACAACAAATTGTTTTGAAACAAGTTGTTCACCGTCTCAACTTTTTCTTCCTCATATTCCTTATCTTTTAACTCTTCTATACTTTGAAACGTTACAATTATCACATGATTTCGTGCCGCTTTCTCATTTAAAAGGACCACATATTAGTCTGTGGTGTTCTAGCGCTGCCTGTCCACTTAAGTTATACTTTAATTTCTGTTTGTCAAACGCTGTAAAGCATCGTTTACAGAATATTGATTTATGCTCATGATGAGTTTTTGTGAGCGAAGTTGTCTTGAATACTTTGAGATATTCGTATAATGACCGTTATCTCCAACTGTAATCATTTATTTTGCATACTAACTAAACGTTGCGGGGTCAACTTTAGTCATGTATACAAATACAATACCCAGATATACATATAGGTTGCTTTTTCTCAGACTATCATAACAATTGATTCGTTTCTAATCGATATCGCTATACTCAAGTACACGGTGAGCAAAACTGCCTGGTTTGATATTGATTGGAAATACAATTTAGATCTGTTCATATTTTTCACAATGTTTTCCCTTGACTCGGAATGCATATGATGGTTATTCCCTATGGGTTCTTATTTTGAATAATGCACGAGTCCCATGTATTTAGTTCAGTGCGTTCTACCTGTCGGAGAAATAATCACCACCGGCGGCGTAATCTGGACATAACCTCGGCTGAATGTGTTAATCCGGTTTGACAATCTGTGCAGCGGGCATGGCTTCTCGACAAGCGGGCTTGTTTTGCACTGTATTTGATTATGTTTAACAGAAGAGGAAAATGGTATTTGGCTCTTTTGTTCAAATTTAAAAAAAATTTCAACTATTAAGGTTTGTTGCTTCTAACTGCATATTTGCACTATACTGCATTATACGGCATTGTCCTGTCCCAGTACACAACCACCACAGTCACTCACACAACAAATTGTTTTGAAACAAGTTGTTCACCGTCTCAACTTTTTCTTCATCATATTCCTTATCTTTTAACTCTTCTATACTTTGAAACGTTACAATTATCACATGATTTCGTGCCGCTTTCTCATTTAAAAGGACCACATATTAGTCTGTGGTGTTCTAGCGCTGCCTGTCCACTTAAGTTATACTTTAATTTCTGTTTGTCAAACGCTGTAAAGCATCGTTTACAGAATATTGATTTATGCTCATGATGAGTTTTTGTGAGCGAAGTTGTCTTGAATACTTTGAGATATTCGTATAATGACCGTTATCTCCAACTGTAATCATTTATTTTGCATACTAACTAAACGTTGCTGGGTCAACTTTAGTCATGTATACAAATACAATACCCAGATATACATATAGGTTGCTTTTTCTCAGACTATCATAACAAGTGATTCGTTTCTAATCGATATCGCTATACTCAAGTACACGGTGAGCAAAACTGCCTGTTTGATATTGATTGGAAATACAATTTAGATCTGTTCATATATTTCACAATGTTTTCCCTTGACTTGGAATGCATATGATGGTTATTCCCTATGGGTTCTTATTTTGAATAATGCACGAGTCCCATGTATTTAGTTCAGTGCGTTCTGCCTGTCGGAGAAATAATCACCACCGGCGGCGTAATCTGGACATAACCTCGGCTGAATGTGTTAATCCGGTTTGACAATCTGTGCAGCGGGCACGGCTTCTCGACAAGCGGGCTTGTTTTGCACTGTATTTGATTATGTTTAACAGAAGAGGAAAATGGTATTTGGCTCTTTTGTTCAAATTTAAAAAAATTTCAACTATTAAGGTTTGTTGCTTCTAACTGCATATTTGCGCTTTACTGCATTATACGGCATTGTCCTGTCCCAGTACACAACCACCACAGTCACTCACACAACAAATTGTTTTGAAACAAGTTGTTCACCGTCTCAACTTTTTCTTCCTCATATTCCTTATCTTTTAACTCTTCTATACTTTGAAACGTCACAATTATCACATGATTTCGTGCCGCTTTCTCATTTAAAAGGACCACATATTAGTCTGTGGTGTTCTAGCGCTGCCTGTCCACTTAAGTTATACTTTAATTTCTGTTTGTCAAACGCTGTAAAGCATCGTTTACAGAATATTGATTTATGCTCATGATGAGTTTTTGTGAGCGAAGTTGTCTTGAATACTTTGAGATATTCGTATAATGACCGTTATCTCCAACTGTAATCATTTATTTTGCATACTAACTAAACGTTGCTGGGTCAACTTTAGTCATGTATACAAATACAATACCCAGATATACATATAGGTTGCTTTTTCTCAGACTATCATAACAAGTGATTCGTTTCTAATCGATATCGCTATACTCAAGTACACGGTGAGCAAAACTGCCTGTTTGATATTGATTGGAAATACAATTTAGATCTGTTCATATATTTCACAATGTTTTCCCTTGACTTGGAATGCATATGATGGTTATTCCCTATGGGTTCTTATTTTGAATAATGCACGAGTCCCATGTATTTAGTTCAGTGCGTTCTGCCTGTCGGAGAAATAATCACCACCGGCGGCGTAATCTGGACATAACCTCGGCTGAATGTGTTAATCCGGTTTGACAATCTGTGCAGCGGGCACGGCTTCTCGACAAGCGGGCTTGTTTTGCACTGTATTTGATTATGTTTAACAGAAGAGGAAAATTGTATTTGGCTCTTTTGTTCAAATTTAAAAAATTTCAACTATTAAGGTTTGTTGCTTCTAACTGCATATTTGCGCTATACTGCATTATACGGCATTGTCCTGTCCCAGTACACAACCACCACAGTCACTCACACAACAAATTGTTTTGAAACAAGTTGTTCACCGTCTCAACTTTTTCTTCCTCATATTCCTTATCTTTTAACTCTTCTATACTTTGAAACGTTACAATTATCACATGATTTCGTGCCGCTTTCTCATTTAAAAGGACCACATATTAGTCTGTGGTGTTCTAGCGCTGCCTGTCCACTTAAGTTATACTTTAATTTCTGTTTGTCAAACGCTGTAAAGCATCGTTTACAGAATATTGATTTATGCTCATGATGAGTTTTTGTGAGCGAATTTGTCTTGAATACTTTGAGATATTCGTATAATGACCGTTGTCTCCAACTGTAATCATTTATTTTGCATACTAACTAAACGTTGCTGGGTCAACTTTAGTCATGTATACAAATACAATACCCAGATATACATATAGGTTGCTTTTCTCAGACTATCATAACAAGTGATTCGTTTCTAATCGATATCGCTATACTCAAGTACACGGTGAGCAAAACTGCCTGTTTGATATTGATTGGAAATACAATTTAGATCTGTTCATATATTTCACAATGTTTTCCCTTGACTTGGAATGCATATGATGGTTATTCCCTATGGGTTCTTATTTTGAATAATGCACGAGTCCCATGTATTTAGTTCAGTGCGTTCTGCCTGCCAGAGAAATAATCACCACCGGCGGCGTAATCTGGACATAACCTCGGCTGAATGTGTTAATCCGGTTTGACAATCTGTGCAGCGGGCACGGCTTCTCGACAAGCGGGCTTGTTTTGCACTGTATTTGATTATGTTTAACAGAAGAGGAAAATGGTATTTGGCTCTTTTGTTCAAATTTAAAAAAATTTCAACTATTAAGAATTGTTGCTTCTAACTGCATATTTGCGCTTTACTGCATTATACGGCATTATCCTGTCCCAGTACACAACCACCACAGTCACTCACACAACAAATTGTTTTGAAACAAGTTGTTCACCGTCTCAACTTTTTCTTCCTCATATTCCTTATCTTTTAACTCTTCTATACTTTGAAGCGTTACAATTATCACATGATTTCGTGCCGCTTTCTCATTTAAAAGGACCACATATTAGTCTGTGGTGTTCTAGCGCTGCCTGTCCACTTAAGTTATACTTTAATTTCTGTTTGTCAAACGCTGTAAAGCATCGTTTACAGAATATTGATTTATGCTCATGATGAGTTTTTGTGAGCGAAGTTGTCTTGAATACTTTGAGATATTCGTATAATGACCGTTATCTCCAACTGTAATCATTTATTTTGCATACTAACTAAACGTTGCTGGGTCAACTTTAGTCATGTATACAAATACAATACCCAGGTATACATATAGGTTGCTTTTTCTCAGACTATCATAACAAGTGATTCGTTTCTAATCGATATCGCTATACTCAAGTACACGGTGAGCAAAACTGCCTGTTTGATATTGATTGGAAATACAATTTAGATCTGTTCATATATTTCACAATGTTTTCCCTTGACTTGGAATGCATATGATGGTTATTCCCTATGGGTTCTTATTTTGAATAATGCACGAGTCCCATGTATTTAGTTCAGTGCGTTCTGCCTGTCGGAGAAATAATCACCACCGGCGGCGTAATCTGGACATAACCTCTGCTGAATGTGTTAATCCGGTTTGACAATCTGTGCAGCGGGCACGGCTTCTCGACAAGCGGGCTTGTTTTGCACTGTATTTGATTATGTTTAACAGAAGAGGAAAATGGTATTTGGCTCTTTTGTTCAAATTTAAAAAAATTTCAACTATTAAGGTTTGTTGCTTCTAACTGCATATTTGCGCTTTACTGCATTATACGGCATTGTCCTGTCCCAGTACACAACCACCACAGTCACTCACACAACAAATTGTTTTGAAACAAGTTGTTCACCGTCTCAACTTTTTCTTCCTCATATTCCTTATCTTTTAACTCTTCTATACTTTGAAACGTTACAATTATCACATGATTTCGTGCCGCTTTCTCATTTAAAAGGACCACATATTAGTCTGTGGTGTTCTAGCGCTGCCTGTCCAATTAAGTTATACTTTAATTTCTGTTTTTTTCAAACGCTGTAAAGCATCGTTTACAGAATATTGATTTATGCTCATGATGAGTTTTTGTGAGCGAAGTTGTCTTGAATACTTTGAGATATTCGTATAATGACCGTTATCTCCAACTGTAATCATTTATTTTGCATACTAACTAAACGTTGCTGGGTCAACTTTAGTCATGTATACAAATACAATACCCAGATATACATATAGGTTGCTTTTTCTCAGACTATCATAACAAGTGATTCGTTTCTAATCGATATCGCTATACTCAATCACACGGTGAGCAAAACTGCCTGGTTTGATATTGATTGGAAATACAATTTAGATCTGTTCATATTTTTCACAATGTTTTCCCTTGACTCGGAATGCATATGATGGTTATTCCCTATGGGTTCTTATTTTGAATAATGCACGAGTCCCATGTATTTAGTTCAGAGCGTTCTACCTGTCGGAGAAATAATCACCACCGGTGGCGTAATCTGGACATAACCTCGGCTGAATGTGTTAATCCGGTTTGACAATCTGTGCAGCGGGCACGGCTTCTCGACAAGCGGGCTTGTTTTGCACTGTATTTGATTATGTTTAACAGAAGAGGAAAATGGTATTTGGCTCTTTTGTTCAAATTTAAAAAAATTTCAACTATTAAGGTTTGTTGCTTCTAACTGCATATTTGCGCTTTACTGCATTATACGGCATTGTCCTGTCCCAGTACACAACCACCACAGTCACTCACACAACAAATTGTTTTGAAACAAGTTGTTCACCGTCTCAACTTTTTCTTCCTCATATTCCTTATCTTTTAACTCTTCTATACTTTGAAACGTTACAATTATCACATGATTTCGTGCCGCTTTCTCATTTAAAAGGACCACATATTAGTCTGTGGTGTTCTAGCGCTGCCTGTCCACTTAAGTTATACTTTAATTTCTGTTTGTCAAACGCTGTAAAGCATCGTTTACAGAATATTGATTTATGCTCATGATGAGTTTTTGTGAGCGAAGTTGTCTTGAATACTTTGAGATATTCGTATAATGACCGTTATCTCCAACTGTAATCATTTATTTTGCATACTAACTAAACGTTGCTGGGTCAACTTTAGTCATGTATACAAATACAATACCCAGATATACATATAGGTTGCTTTTTCTCAGACTATCATAACAAGT
This sequence comes from Acyrthosiphon pisum, assembly GCF_005508785.2. NCBI lineage: Eukaryota > Metazoa > Arthropoda > Insecta > Hemiptera > Aphididae > Acyrthosiphon > Acyrthosiphon pisum. Next base: position 18,314 of record NW_021771997.1, on the reverse strand, counting down.
GATTCGTTTCTAATCGATATCGCTATACTCAAGTACACGGTGAGCAAAACTGCCTGGTTTGATATTGATTGGAAATACAATTTAGATCTGGTCGTATTTTTCACAATGTTTTCCCTTGACTCGGAATGCATATGATGGATATTCCCTATGGGTTATTATTTTGAATAATGCACGAGTCCCATGTATTTAGTTGAGTGCGTTCTACCTGTCGGAGAAATAATCACCACCGGCGGCGTAATCTGGACATAACCTCGGCTGAATGTGTTAATCCGGTTTGACAATCTGTGCAGCGGGCACGGCTTCTCGACAAGCGGGCTTGTTTTGCACTGTATTTGATTATGTTTAACAGAAGAGGAAAATGGTATTTGGCTCTTTTGTTCAAATTTAAAAAAATTTCAACTATTAAGGTTTGTTGCTTCTACCTGCATATTTGCGCTATACTGCATTATACGGCATTGTCCTGTCCCAGTACACAACCACCACAGTCACTCACACAACAAATTGTTTTGAAACAAGTTGTTCACCGTCTCAACTTTTTCTTCCTCATATTCCTTATCTTTTAACTCTTCTATACTTTGAAACGTTACAATTATCACATGATTTCGTGCCGCTTTCTCATTTAAAAGGACCACATAATAGTCTGTGGTGTTCTAGCGCTGCCTGTCCACTTAAGTTATACTTTAATTTCTGTTTGTCAAACGCTGTAAAGCATCGTTTACAGAATATTGATTTATGCTCATGATGAGTTTTTGTGAGCGAAGTTGTCTTGAATACTTTGAGATATTCGTATAATGACCGTTATCTCCGACTGTAATCATTTATTTTGCATACTAACTAAACGTTGCTGGGTCAACTTTAGTCATGTATACAAATACAATACCCAGATATACATATAGGTTGCTTTTTCTCAGACTATCATAACAAGTGATTCGTTTCTAATCGATATCGCTATACTCAAGTACACGGTGAGCAAAACTGCCTGGTTTGATATTGATTGGAAATACAATTTAGATCTGGTCGTATTTTTCACAATGTTTTCCCTTGACTCGGAATGCATATGATGGATATTCCCTATGGGTTCTTATTTTGAATAATGCACGAGTCCCATGTATTTAGTTCAGTGCGTTCTACCTGTCGGAGAAATAATCACCACCGGCGGCGTAATCTGGACATAACCTCGGCTGAATGTGTTAATCCGGTTTGACAATCTGTGCAGCGGGCACGGCTTCTCGACAAGCGGGCTTGTTTTGCACTGTATTTGATTATGTTTAACAGAAGAGGAAAATGGTATTTGGCTCTTTTGTTCAAATTTAAAAAAAATTTCAACTATTAAGGTTTGTTGCTTCTAACTGCATATTTGCGCTTTACTGCATTATACGGCATTGTCCTGTCCCAGTACACAACCACCACAGTCACTCACACAACAAATTGTTTTGAAACAAGTTGTTCACCGTCTCAACTTTTTCTTCCTCATATTCCTTATCTTTTAACTCTTCTATACTTTGAAACGTTACAATTATCACATGATTTCGTGCCGCTTTCTCATTTAAAAGGACCACATATTAGTCTGTGGTGTTCTAGCGCTGCCTGTCCACTTAAGTTATACTTTAATTTCTGTTTGTCAAACGCTGTAAAGCATCGTTTACAGAATATTGATTTATGCTCATGATGAGTTTTTGTGAGCGAAGTTGTCTTGAATACTTTGAGATATTCGTATAATGACCGTTATCTCCAACTGTAATCATTTATTTTGCATATCAACTAAACGTTGTCGGGTCCACTTTCGTCATGTATACAAATACAATACCCAGATATACATATAGGTTGCTTTTTCTCAGACTATCATAACAAGTGATTCGTTTCTAATCGATATCGCTATACTCAAGTACACGGTGAGGAAAACTGCCTGGTTTGATATTGATTGGAAATACAATTTAGAATTGGTCGTATTTTTCACAATGTTTTCCCTTGACTCGGAATGCATTTGATGGATATTCCCTATGGGTTCTTATTTTGAATAATGCACGAGTCCCATGTATTTAGTTGAGTGCGTTCTACCTGTCGGAGAAATAATCACCACCGGCGGCGTAATCTGGACATAACCTCGGCTGAATGTGTTAATCCGGTTTGACAATCTGTGCAGCGGGCACGGCTTCTCGACAAGCGGGCTTGTTTTGCACTGTATTTGATTATGTTTAACAGAAGAGGAAAATGGTATTTGGCTCTTTTGTTCAAATTTAAAAAAATTTCAACTATTAAGGTTTGTTGCTTCTAACTGCATATTTGCGCTATACTGCATTATACGGCATTGTCCTGTCCCAGTACACAACCACCACAGTCACTCACACAACAAATTGTTTTGAAACAAGTTGTTCACCGTCTCAACTTTTTCTTCCTCATATTCCTTATCTTTTAACTCTTCTATACTTTGAAACGTTACAATTATCACATGATTTCGTGCCGCTTTCTCATTTAAAAGGCCCACATATTAGTCTGTGGTGTTCTAGCGCTGCCTCTCCACTTAAGTTATACTTTAATTTCTGTTTGTCAAACGCTGTAAAGCATCGTTTACAGAATATTGATTTATGCTCATGATGAGTTTTTGTGAGCGAAGTTGTCTTGAATACTTTGAGGTATTCGTATAATGACCGTTATCTCCAACTGTAATCATTTATTTTGCATACTAACTAAACGTTGCTGGGTCAACTTTAGTCATGTATACAAATACAATACCCAGATATACATATAGGTTGCTTTTTCTCAGACTATCATAACAAGTGATTCGTTTCTAATCGATATCGCTATACTCAAGTACACGGTGAGCAAAACTGCCTGGTTTGATATTGATTGGAAATACAATTTAGATCTGGTCGTATTTTTCACAATGTTTTCCCTTGACTCGGAATGCATATGATGGATATTCCCTATGGGTTCTTATTTTGAATAATGCACGAGTCCCATGTATTTAGTTCAGTGCGTTCTACCTGTCGGAGAAATAATCACCACCGGCGGCGTAATCTGGACATAACCTCGGCTGAATGTGTTAATCCGGTTTGACAATCTGTGCAGCGGGCACGGCTTCTCGACAAGCGGGCTTGTTTTGCACTGTATTTGATTATGTTTAACAGAAGAGGAAAATGGTATTTGGCTCTTTTGTTCAAATTTAAAAAAATTTCAACTATTAAGGTTTGTTGCTTCTAACTGCATATTTGGGCTATACTGCATTATACGGCATTGTCCTGTCCCAGTACACAACCACCACAGTCACTCACACAACAAATTGTTTTGAAACAAGTTGTTCACCGTCTCAACTTTTTCTTCCTCATATTCCCTATCTTTTAACTCTTCTATACTTTGAAACGTTACAATTATCACATGATTTCGTGCCGCTTTCTCATTTAAAAGGACCACATATTAGTCTGTGGTGTTCTAGCGCTGCCTGTCCACTTAAGTTATACTTTAATTTCTGTTTGTCAAACGCTGTAAAGCATCGTTTACAGAATATTGATTTATGCTCATGATGAGTTTTTGTGAGCGAAGTTGTCTTGAATACTTTGAGATATTCGTATAATGACCGTTATCTCCAACTGTAATCATTTATTTTGCATACTTACTAAACGTTGCTGGGTCAACTTTAGTCATGTATACAAATACAATACCCAGATATACATATAGGTTGCTTTTTCTCAGACTATCATAACAAGTGATTCGTTTCTAATCGATATCGCTATACTCAAGTACACGGTGAGCAAAACTGCCTGGTTTGATATTGATTGGAAATACAATTTAGATCTGTTCATATTTTTCACAATGTTTTCCCTTGACTTGGAATGCATATGATGGTTATTCCCTATGAGGTTCATATTTTGAATAATGCACGAGTCCCATGTATTTAGTTCAGTGCGTTCTACCTGTCGGAGAAAAAATCACCACGGGCGGCGTCATCTGGATATAACCTCGGCTGAATGTGTTAATCCGGTTTGACAATCTGTGCAGTGGGCATGGCTTCTCGACAAGTTATGTAAATTTAACTAAGAAAAATAGAAAATATTATCTGCAAAATGTAAAAAATGTAATACTTTAAGAATGTATTTTGTGTATATGTAATTTATAATAATTTACATTTGATTTTACTAAACAAAAGTACCTATCTAAAATAATAAATAAATACACTGATATTAGGTATAAAATGATAGAGATATTAATATAAATGATAACTGATAAATTTTTGGTTTCCAGCTCGATTCTACAACAATTATTAAATTGTTTGCGTTTTTTATTGCATAAAATAAATTTTTCAAACATGGAAAAATCACTATTAGCAGAAAATTGCGAAGATTGATAAAATTTAATTAAAAGCACATTGCATACATTTTAAATACTTAAGATATACCCCCTATTCTTCTGGATTGTCCATAACTGCCTTCTTCTCACGTTAATATTCATTATTTTCATTGATGGTCAACCTAGCAACTTGTCATAATATATTTCATAACGTACTATTTTGTTGTTGTAATGACTGGTCACCTTTACACTCTATAATTGGAGTGATACTTAAAATTCTTTATGATAAATTTGTTAATTTTTGTTCAGTCATGAAATATTCCAGTAACAGTAATTTTATGCTTGTTGATGATTATAAATTTATGAGTACATTTACTGTATAATAGTACCATATTTAGTTAGTTGAAAACAATGAATGTATGATATAATTTGTTTCTAAATTAAAGATTTTTATCCGGTTTCTAACATAAACTACAATAAAAATATTTTTAATAAAACAAATTGCTTGAATCTTTATTTTATTATTACATTATAACTAAACTATTAATTCTATATACTTACATAATAGCTATCGATTCTGAATTTATTATCTACCACATTTGCATTAAGGTTGATATACATTTGTTTTAAATTAAAACAAATACAAAATAAAAATTGTTGTATACCTGTTCATAATATGACTGTGCATAATAAATGTCGGTTGTTAATTCAACTGATATATGGTCAAGTAAGCTCTGATTTTATGTATTATTCAATAAATATATCTGTGAGCCCCTGGCGTGTTCTAACAATCCGCAAGCTCATAAATGTTTATTTATATTAATATGTTAAATCACAACCAAACATTTCAAACATAGAAGTATATGTTAACTAATTTGCATATATGGTAAAAAATTGTTTGTTAATCATACATAACATATATATATTATAGGTCTACATGCAATGGAATAATAGGAAACACGATATATTAACAAATACCTAACAAGTTTATAATGCAATGTATAGATAGTAAAGAATATTTACAAAATAGTTATTATATAGTGTGTATAGTGAATTTAATATTTATTCTATAATTCAAAATTATTTACTGATCAAATAAGTTATATGTTACTTAAGCTATTAATGTTATTAATTAATTACATGATAAATAATTTAAAAAAATATAAATTACACTACCTAGAAAACTATTGTTTAAAAAAAAAAAATACAACATATTTTTTGTGTTACAATACGTCTAGTGAACCATTATTTAAAAAAAAAAAAAACTATTTTTCCAATATTATATCATACATGTTTTTTATGATGTAAGAAACAATAAAGTTTTGAAAAGTTTAAATTAAAGAGAACTTTTTATAAATAGGTCACAAGCATAAAATTAAGTTGATTTGGTAAATTTTAAAATAAAATAATTTCACTATTAGTTTCACATTATTTTCTAAATATATTTTATTACTAACAACGAATATTGAATTTTGACAATGTATTTGTGCTCAAGTTGTACCATCTAATCCTAGGTTGTATCTTGTATCAATACCTTAAATGTTAGTAAAATATTCTTCAATATTTATGAAATTTATTTTATCTAAATAGAAAATCAGATTATATTTCATAATTATCAAATTCAAATAATTTATATTAATAATTAAAACCAAAATTAAAAAATTAGAAATTAGAAATCAGAAAATAACCGGTAATACACTATTTTTCTCTTATCAAATAAACCAGTGTATATTTTTCTTTGAGGTAAGCAGCATTTGATTAAAAAAATTTGGTCCCGGATAGCTGACATAGAATTGCCCAAATGATTTTTATAAAAAATCATATATATATCAGTATTTCATATAGTACGAAATATATAATATTGTATTTCTAGATATTTTATTCATATACACCAATAGACAACGTACATTATATATTAATGTAATTAAGTGTCAAAGGTTCATGGATTCAACAAACATGTTGTTTGGTTAGTTACATATGCGGCCATATGAATAAATTATGCACCAAAGGGGACTCATAAAATTCGCCCCTCTTTTTGTAAAGCAGGGGAGAAGTGGACGATATCCAGTGCTCAAATAAACACTGTACGTAAAAATATAAAAAGTATAAATTGTTCACTCAACAGGACCACATATTAGTCTGTGGTGTTCTAGCGCTGCCTGTCCACTTCAGTTATACTTTAATTTCTGTTTGTCAAACGCTGTAAAGCATCGTTTACAGAATATTGATTTATGTTCATGATGAGTTTTTGTGAGCGAAGTTGTCTTGAACACTTTGAGATATTCGTATAATGACCGTTATCTCCAACTGTAATCATTTATTTTGCATATCGACTAAACGTTGCCGGGTCCACTTTAGTCATGTATACAAAGACAATACCCAGATATACATATAGGTTGCTTTTTCTCAGACTATCATAACAGGTGATTCGTTTCTAATCGATATCGTTATACTCAAGTATACGGTGAGCAAAACTGCCTGGTTTGATATTGATTGGAAATACAATTTAGATCTGTTCATATTTTTATCCATGTTTTCCCTTCATTCGGAATGTATATGATGGTTATTCCCTATGGGTTCTTATTTTGAATAATGCACGAGTCCCATGTATTTAGTTCAGTGCGTTCTACCTGTCGGAGAAATAATCACCACCGGCGGCGTAATCTGGACATAACCTCGGCTGAATGTGTTAATCCGGTTTGACAATCTGTGCAGCGGGCACGGCTTCTCGACAAGCGGGCTTGTTTTGCACTGTATTTGATTATGTTTAACAGAAGAGGAAAATGGTATTTGGCTCTTTTGTTCAAATTTAAAAAAATTTCAACTATTAAGGTTTGTTGCTTCTAACTGCATATTTGCGCTATACTGCATTATACGGCATTGTCCTGTCCCAGTACACAACCACCACAGTCACTCACACAACAAATTGTTTTGAAACAAGTTGTTCACCGTCTCAACTTTTTCTTCCTCATATTCCTTATCTTTTAACTCTTCTATACTTTGAAACGTTACAATTATCACATGATTTCGTGCCGCTTTCTCATTTAAAAGGACCACATATTAGTCTGTGGTGTTCTAGCGCTGCCTGTCCACTTAAGTTATACTTTAATTTCTGTTTGTCAAACGCTGTAAAGCATCGTTTACAGAATATTGATTTATGCTCATGATGAGTTTTTGTGAGCGAAGTTGTCTTGAATACTTTGAGATATTCGTATAATGACCGTTATCTCCAACTGTAATCATTTATTTTGCATACTAACTAAACGTTGCTGGGTCAACTTTAGTCATGTATACAAATACAATACCCAGATATACATATAGGTTGCTTTTTCTCAGACTATCATAACAAGTGATTCGTTTCTAATCGATATCGCTATACTCAAGTACACGGTGAGCAAAACTGCCTGGTTTGATATTGATTGGAAATACAATTTAGATCTGGTCGTATTTTTCACAATGTTTTCCCTTGACTCGGAATGCATATGATGGTTATTCCCTATGGGTTCTTATTTTGAATAATGCACGAGTCCCATGTATTTAGTTCAGTGCGTTCTACCTGTCGGAGAAAAAATCACCACGGGCGGCGTAATCTGGACATAACCTCGGCTGAATGTGTTAATCCGGTTTGACAATCTGTGCAGCGGGCATGGCTTCTCGACAAGTTATGTAAATTTAAATAAGAAAAATAGAAAATATTATCTGCAAAATGTAAAAAATGTAATACTTTAAGAATGTATTTTGTGTATATGTAATTTATAATAATTTACATTTGATTTTACTAAACAAAAGTACCTATCTAAAATAATAAATAAATACACTGATATTAGGTATAAAATGATAGGGATATTAATATAAATGATAACTGATAAATTTTAGGTTTCCAGCTCGATTCTACAACAATTATTAAATTGTTTGCGTTTTTTATTGCATAAAATAAATTTTTCAAACATGGAAAAATCACTATTAGCAGAAAATTGGGAAGATTGATAAAATTTAATTAAAAGCACATTGCATACATTTTAAATACTTAAGATATACCCCCTATTCTTCTGGATTGTCCTTAACTGCCTTCTTCTCACGTTAATATTCATTATTTTCATTGATGGTCAACCTAGCAACTTGTCATAATATATTTCATAACGTACTATTTTGTTGTTGTAATGACTGGTCACCTTTACACTCTATAATTGGAGTGATACTTAAAATTCTTTATGATAAATTTGTTAATTTTTGTTCAGTCATGAAATATTCCAGTAACAGTAATTTTATGCTTGTTGATGATTATAAATTTATGAGTACATTTACTGTATAATAGTACCATATTTAGTTAGTTGAAAACAATGAATGTATGATATAATTTGTTTCTAAATTAAAGATTTTTATCCGGTTTCTAACATAAACTACAATAAAAATATTTTTAATAAAACAAATTGCTTGAATCTTTATTTTATTATTACATTATAACTAAACTATTAATTCTATATACTTACATAATAGCTATCGATTCTGAATTTATTATCTACCACATTTGCATTAAGGTTGATATACATTTGTTTTAAATTAAAACAAATACAAAATAAAAATTGTTGTATACCTGTTCATAATATGACTGTGCATAATAAATGTCGGTTGTTAATTCAACTGATATATGGTCAAGTAAGCTCTGATTTTATGTATTATTCAATAAATATATCTGTGAGCCCCTGGCGTGTTCTAACAATCCGCAAGCTCATAAATGTTTATTTATATTAGTATGTTAAATCACAACCAAACATTTCAAACATAGAAGTATATGTTAACTAATTTGCATATATAGTAAAAAATTGTTTGTTAATCATACATAACATATATATTATAGGTCTACATGCAATGGAATAATAGGAAACACGATATATTAACAAATACCTAACAAGTTTATAATGCAATGTATAGATAGTAAAGAATATTTACAAAATAGTTATTATATAGTGTGTATAGTGAATTTAATATTTATTCTATAATTCAAAATTATTTACTGATCAAATAAGTTATATGTTACTTAAGCTATTAATGTTATTAATTAATGACATGATAAATAATTTAAAAAAATATAAATTACACTACCTAGAAAACTATTGTTTAAAAAAAAAAATACAACATATTTTTTGTGTTACAATACGTCTAGTGAACCATTATTTAAAAAAAAAAAAAACTATTTTTCCAATATTATATCATACATGTTTTTTATGATGTAAGAAACAATAAAGTTTTGAAAAGTTTAAATTAAAGAGAACTTTTTATAAATGCGTCACAAGCATAAAATTAAGTTGATTTGGTAAATTTTAAAATAAAATAATTTCACTATTAGTTTCGCATTATTTTCTAAATATATTTTATTACTAACAACGAATATTGAATTTTGACAATGTATTTGTGCTCAAGTTGTACCATCTAATCCTAGGTTGTATCTTGTATCAATCCCTTAAATGTTAGTAAAATATAATTCAATATTTATGAAATTTATTTTATCTAAATAGAAAATCAGATTATATTTCATAATTATCAAATTCAAATAATTTATATTAATAATTAAAACCAAAATTAAAAAATTAGAAATTAGAAATCAGAAAATAACCGGTAATACACTATTTTTCTCTTATCAAATAAACCAGTGTATATTTTTCTTTGAGGTAAGCAGCATTTGATTCAAAAAATTTGGTCCCGGATAGCTGACATAGAATTGCCAAATGATTTTTATAAAAAATCATATATATATATATCAGTATTTCATATAGTACGATATATATAATATTGTATTTCTAGATATTTTATTCATATACACCAATGGACAACGTACATTATATATTAATGTAATTAAGTGTCAAAGGTTCATGGATTCAACAAACATGTTGTTTGGTTAGTTACATATGCGGCCATATGAATAAATTATGCACCAAAGGGGACTCATAAAATTCTCCCCTCTTTTTGTAAAGCAGGGGAGAAGTGGACGATATCCAGTGCTCAAATAAACACTGTACATAAAAATATAAAAAGTATAAATTGTTCACTCAACAGGACCACATATTAGTCTGTGGTGTTCTAGCGCTGCCTGTCCACTTCAGTTATACTTTAATTTCTGTTTGTCAAACGCTGTAAAGCATCGTTTACAGAATATTGATTTATGCTCATGATGAGTTTTTGTGAGCGAAGTTGTCTTGAATACTTTGAGATATTCGTATAATGACCGTTATCTCCAACTGTAATCATTTATTTTGCATACTAACTAAACGTTGCTGGGTCAACTTTAGTCATGTATACAAATACAATACCCAGATATACATATAGGTTGCTTTTTCTCAGACTATCATATCAAGTGATTCGTTTCTAATCGATATCGCTATACTCAAGTACACGGTGAGCAAAACTGCCTGGTTTGATATTGATTGGAAATACAATTTAGATCTGGTCGTATTTTTCACAATGTTTTCCCTTGACTCGGAATGCATATGATGGATATTCCCTATGGGTTCTTATTTTGAATAATGCACGAGTCCCATGTATTTAGTTCAGTGCGTTCTACCTGTCGGAGAAAAAATCACCACGGGCGGCGTAATCTGGACATAACCTCGGCTGAATGTGTTAATCCGGTTTGACAATCTGTGCAGCGGGCATGGCTTCTCGACAAGTTATGTACATTTAAATAAGAAAAATAGAAAATATTATCTGCAAAATGTAAAAAATGTAATACTTTAAGAATGTATTTTGTGTATATGTAATTTATAATAATTTACATTTGATTTTACTAAACAAAAGTACCTATCTAAAATAATAAATAAATACACTGATATTAGGTATAAAATGATAGAGATATTAATATAAATGATAACTGATAAATTTTAGGTTTCCAGCTCGATTCTACAACAATTATTAAATTGTTTGCGTTTTTTATTGCATAAAATAAATTTTTCAAACATGGAAAAATCACTATTAGCAGAAAATTGGGAAGATTGATAAAATTTAATTAAAAGCACATTGCATACATTTTAAATACTTAAGATATACCCCCTATTCTTCTGGATTGTCCATAACTGCCTTCTTCTCACGTTAATATTCATTATTTTCATTGATGGTCAACCTAGCAACTTGTCATAATATATTTCATAACGTACTATTTTGTTGTTGTAATGACTGGTCACCTTTACACTCTATAATTGGAGTGATACTTAAAATTCTTTATGATAAATTTGTTAATTTTTGTTCAGTCATGAAATATTCCAGTAACAGTAATTTTATGCTTGTTGATGATTATAAATTTATGAGTACATTTACTGTATAATAGTACCATATTTAGTTAGTTGAAAACAATGAATGTATGATATAATTTGTTTCTAAATTAAAGATTTTTATCCGGTTTCTAACATAAACTACAATAAAAATATTTTTAATAAAACAAATTGCTTGAATCTTTATTTTATTATTACATTATAACTAAACTATTAATTCTATATACTTACATAATAGCTATCGATTCTGAATTTATTATCTACCACATTTGCATTAAGGTTGATATACATTTGTTTTAAATTAAAACAAATACAAAATAAAAATTGTTGTATACCTGTTCATAATATGACTGTGCATAATAAATGTCGGTTGTTAATTCAACTGATATATGGTCAAGTAAGCTCTGATTTTATGTATTATTCAATAAATATATCTGTGAGCCCCTGGCGTGTTCTAACAATCCGCAAGCTCATAAATGTTTATTTATATTAATATGTTAAATCACAACCAAACATTTCAAACATAGAAGTATATGTTAACTAATTTGCATATATGGTAAAAAATTGTTTGTTAATCATACATAACATATATATATTATAGGTCTACATGCAATGGAATAATAGGAAACACGATATATTAACAAATACCTAACAAGTTTATAATGCAATGTATAGATAGTAAAGAATATTTACAAAATAGTTATTATATAGTGTGTATATTGAATTTAATATTTATTCTATAATTCAAAATTATTTACTGATCAAATAAGTTATATGTTACTTAAGCTATTAATGTTATTAATTAATTACATGATAAATAATTTAAAAAAATATAAATTACACTACCTAGAAAACTATTGTTTAAAAAAAAAAATACAACATATTTTTTGTGTTACAATACGTCTAGTGAACCATTATTTAAAAAAAAAAAAAAACTATTTTTCCAATATTATATCATACATGTTTTTTATGATGTAAGAAACAATAAAGTTTTGAAAAGTTTAAATTAAAGAGAACTTTTTATAAATGCGTCACAAGCATAAAATTAAGTTGATTTGGTAAAATTTAAAATAAAATAATTTCACTATTAGTTTCACATTATTTTCTAAATATATTTCATTACTAACAACGAATATTGAATTTTGACAATGTATTTGTGCTCAAGTTGTACCATCTAATCCTAGGTTGTATCTTGTATCAATCCCTTAAATGTTAGTAAAATATAATTCAATATTTATGAAATTTATTTTATCTAAATAGAAAATCAGATTATATTTCATAATTATCAAATTCAAATAATTTATATTAATAATTAAAACCAAAATTAAAAAATTAGAAATTAGAAATCAGAAAATAACCGGTAATACACTATTTTTCTCTTATCAAATAAACCAGTGTATATTTTTCTTTGAGGTAAGCAGCATTTGATTAAAAAAATTTGGTCCCGGATAGCTGACATAGAATTGCCCAAATGATTTTTATAAAAAATCATATATATATCAGTATTTCATATAGTACGAAATATATAATATTGTATTTCTAGATATTTTATTCATATACACCAATAGACAACGTACATTATATATTAATGTAATTAAGTGTCAAAGGTTCATGGATTCAACAAACATGTTGTTTGGTTAGTTACATATGCGGCCATATGAATAAATTATGCACCAAAGGGGACTCATAAAATTCGCCCCTCTTTTTGTAAAGCAGGGGAGAAGTGGACGATATCCAGTGCTCAAATAAACACTGTACATAAAAATATAAAAAGTATAAATTGTTCACTCAACAGGACCACATATTAGTCTGTGGTGTTCTAGCGCTGCCTGTCCACTTCAGTTATACTTTAATTTCTGTTTGTCAAACGCTGTAAAGCATCGTTTACAGAATATTGATTTATGTTCATGATGAGTTTTTGTGAGCGAAGTTGTCTTGAACACTTTGAGATATTCGTATAATGACCGTTATCTCCAACTGTAATCATTTATTTTGCATATCGACTAAACGTTGCCGGGTCCACTTTAGTCATGTATACAAAGACAATACCCAGATATACATATAGGTTGCTTTTTCTCAGACTATCATAACAGGTGATTCGTTTCTAATCGATATCGTTATACTCAAGTATACGGTGAGCAAAACTGCCTGGTTTGATATTGATTGGAAATACAATTTAGATCTGTTCATATTTTTATCCATGTTTTCCCTTCATTCGGAATGTATATGGTGGTTATTCCCTATGGGTTCTTATTTTGAATAATGCACGAGTCCCATGTATTTAGTTCAGTGCGTTCTACCTGTCGGAGAAATAATCACCACCGGCGGCGTAATCTGGACATAACCTCGGCTGAATGTGTTAATCCGGTTTGACAATCTGTGCAGCGGGCACGGCTTCTCGACAAGCGGGCTTGTTTTGCACTGTATTTGATTATGTTTAACAGAAGAGGAAAATGGTATTCGGCTCTTTTGTTCAAATTTAAAAAAATTTCAACTATTAAGGTTTGTTGCTTCTAACTGCATATTTGCGCTATACTGCATTATACGGCATTGTCCTGTCCCAGTACACAACCACCACAGTCACTCACACAACAAATTGTTTTGAAACAAGTTGTTCACCGTCTCAACTTTTTCTTCCTCATATTCCTTATCTTTTAACTCTTCTATACTTTGAAACGTTACAATTATCACATGATTTCGTGCCGCTTTCTCATTTAAAATGACCACATATTAGTCTGTGGTGTACTAGCGCTGCCTCTACACTTAAGTTATACTTTAATTTCTGTTTTTTTCAAACGCTGTAAAGCATCGTTTACAGAATATTGATTTATGCTCATGATGAGTTTTTGTGAGCGAAGTTGTCTTGAATACTTTGAGATATTCGTATAATGACCGTTATCTCCAACTGTAATCATTTATTTTGCATACTAATTAAACGTTGCTGGGTCAACTTTAGTCATGTATACAAATACAATACCCAGATATACATATAGGTTGCTTTTTCTCAGACTATCATAACAAGTGATTCGTTTCTAATCGATATCGCTATACTCAAGTACACGGTGAGCAAAACTGCCTGGTTTGATATTGATTGGAAATACAATTTAGATCTGTTCATATTTTTCACAATGTTTTCCCTTGACTCGGAATGCATATGATGGTTATTCCCTATGGGTTCTTATTTTGAATAATGCACGAGTCCCATGTATTTAGTTCAGTTCGTTCTACCTGTCGGAGAAATAATCACCACCGGCGGCGTAATCTGGACATAACCTCGGCTGAATGTGTTAATCCGGTTTGACAATCTGTGCAGCGGGCACGGCTTCTCGACAAGCGGGCTTGTTTTGCACTGTATTTGATTATGTTTAACAGAAGAGGAAAATGGTATTTGGCTCTTTTGTTCAAATTTAAAAATATTTCAACTATTAAGGTTTGTTGCTTCTAACTGCATATTTGCGCTATACTGCATTATACGGCATTGTCCTGTCCCAGTACACAACCACCACAGTCACTCACACAACAAATTGTTTTGAAACAAGTTGTTCACCGTCTCAACTTTTTCTTCCTCATATTCCTTATCTTTTAACTCTTCTATACTTTGAAACGTTACAATTATTACATGATTTCGTGCCGCTTTCTCATTTAAAAGGACCACATATTAGTCTGTGGTGTTCTAGCGCTGCCTGTCCACTTAAGTTATACTTTAATTTCTGTTTGTCAAACGCTGTAAAGCATCGTTTACAGAATATTGATTTATGCTCATGATGAGTTTTTGTGAGCGAAGTTGTCTTGAATACTTTGAGATATTCGTATAATGACCGTTATCTCCGACTGTTATCATTTATTTTGCATACTAACTAAACGTTGCTGGGTCAACTTTAGTCATGTATACAAATACAATACCCAGATATACATATAGGTTGCTTTTTCTCAGACTATCATAACAAGTGATTCGTTTCTAATCGATATCGCTATACTCAAGTACACGGTGAGCACAACTGCCTGGTTTGATATTGATTGGAAATACAATTTAGATCTGGTCGTATTTTTCACAATGTTTTCCCTTGACTCGGAATGCATATGATGGATATTCCCTATGGGTTCTTATTTTGAATAATGCACGAGTCCCATGTATTTAGTTCAGTGCGTTCTGCCTGTCGGAGAAATAATCACCACCGGCGGCGTAATCTGGACATAACCTCGGCTGAATGTGTTAATCCGGTTTGACAATCTGTGCAGCGGGCACGGCTTCTCGACAAGCGGGCTTGTTTTGCACTGTATTTGATTATGTTTAACAGAAGAGGAAAATGGTATTTGGCTCTTTTGTTCAAATTTAAAAAAATTTCAACTATTAAGGTTTGTTGCTTCTAACAGCATATTTGCGCTATACTGCATTATACGGCATTGTCCTGTCCCAGTACACAACCACCACAGTCACTCACACAACAAATTGTTTTGAAACAAGTTGTTCACCGTCTCAACTTTTTCTTCCTCATATTCCTTATCTTTTAACTCTTCTATACTTTGAAACGTTACAATTATCACATGATTTCGTGCCGCTTTCTCATTTAAAAGGACCACATATTAGTCTGTGGTGTTCTAGCGCTGCCTGTCCACTTAAGTTATACTTTAATTTCTGTTTGTCAAACGCTGTAAAGCATCGTTTACAGAATATTGATTTATGCTCATGATGAGTTTTTGTGAGCGAAGTTGTCTTGAATACTTTGAGATATTCGTATAATGACCGTTATCTCCAACTGTAATCATTTATTTGCATACTAACTAAACGTTGCTGGGTCAACTTTAGTCATGTATACAAATACAATACCCAGATATACATATAGGTTGCTTTTTCTCAGACTATCATAACAAGTGATTCGTTTCTAATCGATATCGCTATACTCAAGTACACGGTGAGCAAAACTGCCTGGTTTGATATTGATTGGAAATACAATTTAGATCTGGTCGTATTTTTCACAATGTTTTCCCTTGACTCGGAATGCATATGATGGATATTCCCTATGGGTTCTTATTTTGAATAATGCACGAGTCCCATGTATTTAGTTCAGTGCGTTCTACCTGTCTGAGAAATAATCACCACCGGCGGCGTAATCTGGACATAACCTCGGCTGAATGTGTTAATCCGGTTTGACAATCTGTGCAGCGGGCACGGCTTCTCGACAAGCGGGCTTGTTTTGCACTGTATTTGATTATGTTTAACAGAAGAGGAAAATGGTATTTGGCTCTTTTGTTCAAAATTAAAAAAATTTCAACTATTAAGGTTTGTTGCTTCTAACTGCATATTTGCGCTTTACTGCATTATACGGCATTGTCCTGTCCCAGTACACAACCACCACAGTCACTCACACAACAAATTGTTTTGAAACAAGTTGTTCACCGTCTCAACTTTTTCTTCCTCATATTCCTTATCTTTTAACTCTTCTATACTTTGAAACGTTACAATTATCACATGATTTCGTGCCGCTTTCTCATTTAAAAGGACCACATATTAGTCTGTGGTGTTCTAGCGCTGCCTGTCCACTTAAGTTATACTTTAATTTCTGTTTGTCAAACGCTGTAAAGCATCGTTTACAGAATATTGATTTATGTTCATGATGAGTTTTTGTGAGCGAAGTTGTCTTGAACACTTTGAGATATTCGTATAATGACCGTTATCTCCAACTGTAATCATTTATTTTGCATATCAACTAAACGTTGCCGGGTCCACTTTAGTCATGTATACAAATACAATACCCAGATATACATATAGGTTGCTTTTTCTCAGACTATCATAACAAGTGATTCGTTTCTAATCGATATCGCTATACTCAAGTACAAGGTGAGCAAAACTGCCTGGTTTGATATTGATTGGAAATACAATTTAGTTCTGTTCATATTTTTCACAATGTTTTCCCTTGACTTGGAATGCATATGATGGTTATTCCCTATGGGTTCTTATTTTGAATAATGCACGAGTCCCATGTAATTAGTTCAGTGCGTTCTACCTGTCGGAGAAATAATCACCACCGGCGGCGTAATCTGGACATAACCTCGGCTGAATGTGTTAATCCGGTTTGACAATCTGTGCAGCGGGCACGGATTCTCGACAAGCGGGCTTGTTTTGCACTGTAATATTATGTTTAACAGAAGAGGAAAATGGTATTTGGCTCTTTTGTTCAAATTTAAAAAAATTTCAACTATTAAGGTTTGTTGCTTCTAACTGCATATTTGCACTATACTGCATTATACGGCATTGTCCTGTCCCAGTACACAACCACCACAGTCACTCACACAACAAATTGTTTTGAAACAAGTTGTTCACCGTCTCAACTTTTTCTTCCTCATATTCCTTATCTTTTAACTCTTCTATACTTTGAAACGTTACAATTATCACATGATTTCGTGCCGCTTTCTCATTTAAAAGGACCACATATTAGTATGTGGTGTACTAGCGCTGCCTGTCCACTTAAGTTATACTTTAATTTCTGTTTGTCAAACGCTGTAAAGCATCGTTTACAGAATATTGATTTATGCTCATGATGAGTTTTTGTGAGCGAAGTTGTCTTGAAAACTTTGAGATATTCGTATAATGACCGTTATCTCCAACTGTAATCATTTATTTTGCATATCAACTAAACGTTGCCGGGTCCACTTTAGTCATGTATACAAATACAATACCCAGATATACATATAGGTTGCTTTTTCTCAGACTATCATAACAAGTGATTCGTTTCTAATCGATAACGCTATACTCAAGTACACTGTGAG
>NW_021771996.1:0-783 GCF_005508785.2 Acyrthosiphon pisum | reverse complement strand
TTAAGCGTAAAACACTCATATCTCAAAAAGTATTCATTTTTTTCAAATTTTTTTTTTTCAAAATTTTAGATCTACGCTGTTCTAGAATTATATAATTTTTTTATATTTTTCACCCTCATATTTATTAGGAAAAACACTATCAACTTCTGATTTTCAAATGGTAACCTATACTTTTAATTTCATAAATTAATAAAGCTATTTTTTTTATGAATTATCACGTTTAAATTTTCATTTTTCATTAATCCGTTGATGAGATATAACTCCTCAAAGTTGGGTAGTTTTGGCAGGTGTTTGTGTGTTAATGTGTTATACCTAGTCGGTAGATATCGCAGCAATTTGGATTTTTATGCCCCAGAGTAATAGATATTACACTTTTCAAATCATTTCAAGTACAGTAAGCTTATAAGTTGTGCCCCTAAATGTATTGTAAAATGCCCATTTAGCAGGATGTCCACCGTGTGCCCCACTAAAAGTGATTGCGGCACTGCTGCACTTCTCATAATAATACTTATCAATTATAAAGACCAGAAGCTAAAAGTAATAAACTCGATATCGGTCGAACCCAAAGTATAATAGCGATAACCTTTGTACCTACTCGCTACAATAACTTATTGTCATATTATAAGTGATTGGACCATTACTGTCACATATCCATACACACGTGTAATCCCCACGACCCCGCTACATACCAAGTCCTGTCTGATGAACATCGAAGGAAACAGTGTTCAGTGTTGTCATAGATTTTCGATTACTAATAGATATTATAGATGTCCATTAATATCT
>NW_021771995.1:0-741 GCF_005508785.2 Acyrthosiphon pisum | reverse complement strand
AAAGTGAATTTGAAAAAAAAAAAAGGAAATTACTCTGGTACTATAATTAAATTAAACAATACTACAGATCATAGATCCATTTCCTACATAATCTAGAAAAGAGATTAAAGAATTCAAATATATGTTTTCAAATTAAAATGGCCAAAAGGGCTTTTGGTACTGGGTGAATTTGTCTTCCACTTTTTGGGAGTTTTGTGGCACATGTAAGTTGAACATTTTTTTATCACAAAATATAGTAACGTGACTGCGCGTATGTACTTTACTGGGATTCAAGATTTTTAGCCGTCGTTTATCTTAAATTACATATAGCGTTCGGGGAACTCGCACGCACTAATGATCAGTCACTACACACATAGATATAGTACTAACGATGGATGTACAATATTTCCTAAATCCGACCACTTCAAAATGGTTCACTTCGACAGCCTTAACTTTTAATTTTTATCAAACATATAATATATAATATAAAACAAGCTAAAAAAAATGTCGGGGGTGGACGTGCCCCCAGTGCCCACTCCCTGGCTACGGCACTGCCTAGTATTAATTATTAAATAGACAGTAATAAATATTGATAAATGCATGGCATTTGGTGGTGTATGAACTAAACAGTTATGGTGCCATAGTGGTCAACAACGATAACCACAAATTGAGAAAAAAATTTAAATGTATTTTATAGGTGGTTAGCTCCCAGTGGTAGCGCCAGGGGTGGGTCAGGGTACGCCCAGGCCCACCTTAAAAAGT
>NW_021771994.1:0-938 GCF_005508785.2 Acyrthosiphon pisum | reverse complement strand
TATATATATTTTCAATTAAGGTGTATACCCAAAACAATATTTACGACTACACCACTGAATATATCTATAATAAATTCCAAATTAATCATATCACAATATCCATTAAATACTCATGACGCGTTATACATCAACAACAAACCGTGGTACTATCATAGGTATAATATAATAGTATAATTTAGAAGTTTCAAGTACCCACGAATAATATTATACAATCACAACAAAATAACTAAAATAGTGATTTCGTCCAAATTCGAACTTAAAATAAATATAAAAATAAACAGTGCTTCTGTATTTTTTAGATTTTTTGGTAACAGAATTAACTACTTACGTGGAATCTTGTTTTAAAATTTCAAGCCTTAAATGTAAAAGTTGAACATTTTATACATTTACAGAATAATTATTCAATTTTAAATTTGATAAATGTTGTCAAAATTCAATTTTGAAATGCTCACAAAAAAAAATTGTGCCATTGTATTTTTAATATTTTTCAACTGCTATTGTAACAATATATCAGGAGCCTTATATTAATTATTTTACACTTTTTGGCCCAACAGATAAAACTTTATTGATATTTATAAAAAAAGAAACTAAAAAAGGTGGGTAAGTGGATGTCGCTCTGCTGTACAGTAGGTTAGAAGTGGGTCACTGTATAATGGACAGTATTAAATTTGAATTCAATGATATAATATCGCTGTATAAGAAAAACGATTCTGAGCGGAGACGGTATATCAGTCTATGTATTAGACATATAATATATACTTATCTATGGTATTAAAAAAAAATTGACCTATAATAGGTACCTATAATAAATTCCAAATTAATCATATCATAATATCTATTAGGTACTTATAAGTTATAACGCGTTATACATCAACAAAAAACCGTGGTAAAATCATAGATATATAATAGTATACTTTAGAAGTTTCAAGTACCCACGA
>NW_021771993.1:0-855 GCF_005508785.2 Acyrthosiphon pisum | reverse complement strand
CACGTTTCAAACTAGCACCCCCAATTCATTTCAATATTTCACCAATCATTTTTAAATTATTGTGGT
Source organism: Acyrthosiphon pisum (assembly GCF_005508785.2). Lineage (NCBI taxonomy): Eukaryota > Metazoa > Arthropoda > Insecta > Hemiptera > Aphididae > Acyrthosiphon > Acyrthosiphon pisum. Next base: position 789 of record NW_021771993.1, on the reverse strand, counting down.
TTATTGGTTCGGAATTTTTTTTTTCCATGCCAATTAATGATAACTGTTCACGAATTCACGATTAAAACAGTATTGTGTGAATGCACATTTCAGTGTTTTAGCTTTTGTCAATATGCAGCAATGATATTATTATAGAAAATTATACTATCTTAGGGATTACGGTTGGGTACGAAATCTTCTATTTATAACTTTGGTTATTACTTGATTTTTACTGATATATTTATTTAATCTGCAGGCTACGCTGAATTGAATAAATTCGGAATGACAAATATTATTAAGAGGATGCTACACACGCATGTGTGGTCTCCGTTTTACAAAATGTAAAACATAGTAAAAATTGTTTTGCGTGGATAAGAACCACTATGGCTAAACTTATAGTTCATGTTATGCAACCAAATGTTCCTACTAGGAAGAAGAGAACATAGACTGTACCTACAACATTGTTTTTAATTTTTCGATATCATAAATACGAAAAAAGTTCTCATAGTTTAAAAATAAAAGTAGTACAGTAAAATAGGGTAACTTTGATAATTTTTTACTGTTTTATGACAATTTCGTTTTTTATTATATGGATAACTTCTGTAGTGTTAACGATAAAACTCTCAAAATTAAATATTAGTTACAACTAGTTCAATATTTTAACATTTTAATTTTTAAAATTCTGAAATTATCTTTTGAGATATCAATATTTTTTAATATGCTATCAAAGTAACACAACGGGCAATTTCGATACCTATATTTCTTAATGTGATATCAAAGTAACCCCATTTTATGAAAAAAAATTAATTA
>NW_021771992.1:42685-46003 GCF_005508785.2 Acyrthosiphon pisum | reverse complement strand
GGGGTCTCGGAGCCCCGGTACCGGGTATTCGATAGTCACGCGGGCGCGTCGACGACCGACGGGCAGAGTGCCGGTCGGACGGCGGCGGCTTCCTCGGAGCGGATTCGGGTGCCACTGTGCCGTGCATGGACTTAGGATAAATTGGTCGGCGTTCGACGGGCGGTGTTCGAGGTGAAAAAAAAAAATGATTTCGGCAGCGGACGGTACACCGCGGGCGGTCGTCGGTGGCGTGCGCCGAACACGTTACGGGGTCTCGGAGCCCCGGTACCGGGTATTCGATAGTCACGCGGGCGCGTCGACGACCGACGGGCAGAGTGCCGGTCGGACGGCGGCGGCTTCCCCGGAGCGGATTCGGGTGCCACTGTGCCGTGCATGGACTTAGGATAAATTGGTCGGCGTTCGACGGGCGGTGTTCGAGGTGAAAAAAAAAAATGATTTCGGCAGCGGACGGTACACCGCGGGCGGTCGTCGGTGGCGTGCGCCGAACACGTTACGGGGTCTCGGAGCCCCGGTACCGGGTATTCGATAGTCACGCGGGCGCGTCGACGACCGACGGGCAGAGTGCCGGTCGGACGGCGGCGGCTTCCCCGGAGCGGATTCGGGTGCCACTGTGCCGTGCATGGACTTAGGATAAATTGGTCGGCGTTCGACGGGCGGTGTTCGAGGTGAAAAAAAAAAATGATTTCGGCAGCGGACGGTACACCGCGGGCGGTCGTCGGTGGCGTGCGCCGAACACGTTACGGGGTCTCGGAGCCCCGGTACCGGGTATTCGATAGTCACGCGGGCGCGTCGACGACCGACGGGCAGAGTGCCGGTCGGACGGCGGCGGCTTCCCCGGAGCGGATTCGGGTGCCACTGTGCCGTGCATGGACTTAGGATAAATTGGTCGGCGTTCGACGGGCGGTGTTCGAGGTGAAAAAAAAAAATGATTTCGGCAGCGGACGGTACACCGCGGGCGGTCGTCGGTGGCGTGCGCCGAACACGTTACGGGGTCTCGGAGCCCCGGTACCGGGTATTCGATAGTCACGCGGGCGCGTCGACGACCGACGGGCAGAGTGCCGGTCGGACGGCGGCGGCTTCCCCGGAGCGGATTCGGGTGCCACTGTGCCGTGCATGGACTTAGGATAAATTGGTCGGCGTTCGACGGGCGGTGTTCGAGGTGAAAAAAAAAAATGATTTCGGCAGCGGACGGTACACCGCGGGCGGTCGTCGGTGGCGTGCGCCGAACACGTTACGGGGTCTCGGAGCCCCGGTACCGGGTATTCGATAGTCACGCGGGCGCGTCGACGACCGACGGGCAGAGTGCCGGTCGGACGGCGGCGGCTTCCCCGGAGCGGATTCGGGTGCCACTGTGCCGTGCATGGACTTAGGATAAATTGGTCGGCGTTCGACGGGCGGTGTTCGAGGTGAAAAAAAAAAAATGATTTCGGCAGCGGACGGTACACCGCGGGCGGTCGTCGGTGGCGTGCGCCGAACACGTTACGGGGTCTCGGAGCCCCGGTACCGGGTATTCGATAGTCACGCGGGCGCGTCGACGACCGACGGGCAGAGTGCCGGTCGGACGGCGGCGGCTTCCCCGGAGCGGATTCGGGTGCCACTGTGCCGTGCATGGACTTAGGATAAATTGGTCGGCGTTCGACGGGCGGTGTTCGAGGTGAAAAAAAAAAATGATTTCGGCAGCGGACGGTACACCGCGGGCGGTCGTCGGTGGCGTGCGCCGAACACGTTACGGGGTCTCGGAGCCCCGGTACCGGGTATTCGATAGTCACGCGGGCGCGTCGACGACCGACGGGCAGAGTGCCGGTCGGACGGCGGCGGCTTCCCCGGAGCGGATTCGGGTGCCACTGTGCCGTGCATGGACTTAGGATAAATTGGTCGGCGTTCGAAGGGCGGTGTTCGAGGTGAAAAAAAAAATGATTGCGGCAGCGGACGGTATACCGCGGGCGGTCGTCGGTGGCGTGCGCCGAACACGTTACGGGGTCTCGGAGCCCCGGTACCGGGTATTCGATAGTCACGCGGGCGCGTCGACGACCGACGGGCAGAGTGCCGGTCGGACGGCGGCGGCTTCCCCGGAGCGGATTCGGGTGCCACTGTGCCGTGCATGGACTTAGGATAAATTGGTCGGCGTTCGACGGGCGGTGTTCGAGGTGAAAAAAAAAAATGATTTCGGCAGCGGACGGTACACCGCGGGCGGTCGTCGGTGGCGTGCGCCGAACACGTTACGGGGTCTCGGAGCCCCGGTACCGGGTATTCGATAGTCACGCGGGCGCGTCGACGACCGACGGGCAGAGTGCCGGTCGGACGGCGGCGGCTTCCCCGGAGCGGATTCGGGTGCCACTGTGCCGTGCATGGACTTAGGATAAATTGGTCGGCGTTCGACGGGCGGTGTTCGAGGTGAAAAAAAAAAATGATTTCGGCAGCGGACGGTACACCGCGGGCGGTCGTCGGTGGCGTGCGCCGAACACGTTACGGGGTCTCGGAGCCCCGGTACCGGGTATTCGATAGTCACGCGGGCGCGTCGACGACCGACGGGCAGAGTGCCGGTCGGACGGCGGCGGCTTCCCCGGAGCGGATTCGGGTGCCACTGTGCCGTGCATGGACTTAGGATAAATTGGTCGGCGTTCGACGGGCGGTGTTCGTGGTGAAAAAAAAAAATGATTTCGGCAGCGGACGGTACACCGCGGGCGGTCGTCGGTGGCGTGCGCCGAACACGTTACGGGGTGTCGGAGCCCCGGTACCGGGTATTCGATAGTCACGCGGGCGCGTCGACGACCGACGGGCAGAGTGCCGGTCGGACGGCGGCGGCTTCCCCGGAGCGGATTCGGGTGCCACTGTGCCGTGCATGGACTTAGGATAAATTGGTCGGCGTTCGACGGGCGGTGTTCGTGGTGAAAAAAAAAAATGATTTCGGCAGCGGACGGTACACCGCGGGCGGTCGTCGGTGGCGTGCGCCGAACACGTTACGGGGTCTCGGAGCCCCGGTACCGGGTATTCGATAGTCACGCGGGCGCGTCGACGACCGACGGGCAGAGTGCCGGTCGGACGGCGGCGGCTTCCCCGGAGCGGATTCGGGTGCCACTGTGCCGTGCATGGACTTAGGATAAATTTGTCGGCGTTCGACGGGCGGTGTTCGTGGTGAAAAAAAAAAATGATTTCGGCAGCGGACGGTACACCGCGGGCGGTCGTCGGTGGCGTGCGCCGAACACGTTACGGGGTCTCGGAGCCTCGGTAACCGGGTATTCGATAGTCACGCGTGTAGAAAAAAAATTCGACGCCGGCGCACCTCGGGGCGGTCGTCCCGGGGCGACTGCGGAACGC
>NW_021771992.1:40001-40945 GCF_005508785.2 Acyrthosiphon pisum | reverse complement strand
GAAATGAGAACACTTTAAAACCTTTAAAACGAGGATCAATTAGAGGGCAAGTCTTGTGCCAGCAGCCGCGGTAATTCCCAGCTCCAATAGCGTATATAAAAGTTGTTGCGGGTTAAAAAGCTCGTAGTCGGATCTGTGTCTGGACGGTGCCGGACCACCCTGGCGGTCCCGTCGTGTCGCGGCCGGCCCGTGTCGCGGGACCACGTGTCCCGTCGGCGCGGTCGCCGTCGCGCTCGTCAGCCGTCTCGGGGTGTTAGTTACCGGCACGTCGGCCGGACGTATTGTCGGCAGGCGGACACGTGTCTCGTGCTTCCGGCGCGCCGCGCGGCCACGCGTCGCGCGGCCGTCGGTGTTCGACGACGGCGGCCGCCTACTCCAATCTTGCTGCGCGGTGCTCTTCACCGAGTGCCGTCGGCGGGCCGACACGTTTACTTTGAACAAATTAGAGTGCTCAAAGCAGGCTCGAATCTGGCGGGGCGGCTTCACGGCCGTCTCGTCAAAAGGCCCTGAATACTGGTCGCATGGAATAATGGAACAAGACCTCGGTCCCGCGCATCTCCGCCCTTCGCGGGCGCGCGAAATCGCCCTCCGGGGCGTTTCCGTGCGCGGGCCGCCGGGCCGCGGGCGCCAGTCGCCCGCGCGTCCCGCCGGGCCGGTTTTCGGGACCGGAGGTAATGATCAACAGAGACGGGCGGGGGCATTCGTACCGAGACGTTAGAGGTGAAATTCTTGGATCGTCTCGAGACGAACTGACGCGAAAGCATTTGCCAAGTACGTTCTCGTATGATCAAGAACGAAAGTTAGAGGTTCGAAGGCGATCAGATACCGCCCTAGTTCTAACTGTAAACGATGCCAGCTAGCGATCCGCCGGCGTTTCATTAACGACCCGGCGGGCAGCTTCCGGGAAACCGAAGCTTTTCGGTTCCGGGGGAAGTATGATTGCA
>NW_021771992.1:38590-39951 GCF_005508785.2 Acyrthosiphon pisum | reverse complement strand
TTGGAGATCAGCCGCCGTGCCGCTACGCACGGTGATAGACGGATTTTTGATTTTCGGCCTTACCGCTACGCACGGTGATGGACGGATTTTTCGTTTTTGGCCTAACCGCTACGCACCGCGACGGCATTACCACTACGCGTGCACACCCCCGTCGCACTATATGAAACTCGAGATTTTGTAAATTTGTGAGCGGCTTGGTCGTCGGCGATTCGCCGGCGTCCGATCGCCAATCACGCACGACAGCAAAGCCACGGGCGACGCCGAAGCCGACGCGTCCATCGCCGCGCACCGGTCTGTGCCACTCTCCGGAATGGTATCAGCATCCAGTGCGCCCGTCGATGGTATCCGTCCAAGTTTCGGCGACCGACCCATCTCGCACGCCGAGTGGCAAAACTCAACCGGCGTCGCAGGTCCTCCTCCCGGTGGGCCTCCGACGCGCAAATCGTTTTTCTCGGAAACCGATGACGACTCCCGTTACCGTTTCGCAAGTTACGAGCTCTCGAAGCCAGAACATTCCCGCCGCGGCCGGCCATCGTCGCCGTGCCCGGCGGTCGCCGGGGCGAAGCCCCGGGACGACGGACTTCGCGTCGCGTCCCGGCTTCCCCCACGATCTCGGCTGGGGGCCGTTATAAACCTGGCGAGGGGCGCTGGCGCGGTTATTCTCCATCCGCTCGAAACGGACGGAGTACGCGCCAATCCCGCTCTCGCCAACGCACGGGTCACGTCGCGCCGGGCGCGCTCTCCCCGCTCGCTTGGTCACCGCAGCCGACCGCCGCCCCGCGTTCTGCGGGCTCGGCGCTCGGCGCTCGCGTCGACCGAAGCGCGCGGGTCACGGGCGCCCGTCCGCGCTCGTATCCCACACGAACCGCGGTCGGTCGGGCGCCGTGACCGTACACCGGTCACGTTCGTCCGACCTTCCTCGGCGTCGGTTCGCCCGCACGGGCGGACCGGCGCTCGGACGCACGCGTCCCGCGACGAGTGTCCGCGCCGTCGCCGTCGCCGCCCTATGTCGGCGGCGGCGTCGTCGCGGAGCCGTCGCGGGCCGCAGTTGTTGTAAAACCGAGATCCCTGGTTGATCCTGCCAGTAGTCATATGCTTGTCTCAAAGATTAAGCCATGCATGTCTCAGTGCAAGCCGCATTAAGGTGAAACCGCGAAAGGCTCATTAAATCAGTTGTGGTTCCTTAGATCGTACCCAAGTTACTTGGATAACTGTGGTAATTCTAGAGCTAATACATGCCGACAGAGTTCCGACCGTCGCGGCGCCCTCGGGCGTCGCTCGCGGGAGGAACGCTTTTATTAGATCAAAACCGGCCCGTCGCAGGCGCGCTTCGTGCGCGTCCCGATCGCGGCCCGCGCAAA
>NW_021771992.1:0-1566 GCF_005508785.2 Acyrthosiphon pisum | reverse complement strand
TCCAGTGGTGCGAGATGGCGGTTCGACCAGGGGAGAGCCGCTCGCGCGGCTCGCGTCCGGTCGTCCGCCCAAGTTGTGACGGCAAACAGTCACGGGTTCTCGCGTCGTCAAACGGGCACGTCCCCGTCCGCCCGCCGCGCGAGAGCGCGGCCGGGCCGGCTGAGAGTCCACGAGACCTCTCCGGCGTCCGAGAAGCGGACGCGGGCGGTCACCGTACGGGCGGAGCGCGGACCGCAGGCTGCCGTGTAATTTAAGAAACAAACAACCGATACGTTCCGACCTCAGATCAGGCGGGACTACCCGCCGGATTTAAGCATATTAATAAGCGGAGGAAAAGAAAACAACCGTGATTCCCTTAGTAGCGGCGAGCGAACCGGGAAAAGCCCATCGCCGAATCTCGCCGCGCACTTTTGTGTCGCGGCACGTATGAGAGTTGTGGCGTACGGGCCGGCCTCGTTGCCGGGGCGCACGTGACGGTCCAAGTCTCCCTTGAACGGGGCCATGGCCCGCAGATGGTGCCAGGCCAGTAGAGGCCGTCACAGCGTTCCGGGATCGGACCGCGCCTTCGAGTCGGGTTGCTTGAGAGTGCAGCCCGAAGCGGGTGGTAAACTCCATCTAAGGCTAAATACGGCCACGAGACCGATAGTTTACAAGTACCGTGAGGGAAAGTTGAAAAGAACTTTGAAGAGAGAGTTCATAAGAACGTGAAACCGCTCGGTTGTAAACGGACAGAGCTCGCGAATCCCCGCCGGGCGAATTCACGGTCGGTCTAACCGCCGGCCGGATCTTTCGCTCGGTTAGCGGACGTCGCGACCCGTTGGGCGCCGGCCGAATGGCCCGGGTGACGTTCGTCGCGTCGGTCGCGTTTCGGCGTGACCGTTCGCGCCGAGCCCCGGTGCTCATGGTCGGCTCGCCCGACGGCAAGAACCGTCGACGCGGCCCCGTCGCAGGCGGGGTCCCGTCGGTCGGCGACGTGTTTCGAGCTACTTTCCGACCCGTCTTGAAACACGGACCAAGGAGTCTAACGTGTGCGCGAGTCAACGGTGATCTTACGAAAAACCACGTTTGGCGCAATGAAAGTGAACCGTTTACGGTGCGGACGATGGCCTAGCGACCGAACCCACCGGCGTTCAAAGTCGCGCTGGTCCGCAGTCCGGGGGCGTCTCCGCCAAGTCGGCTTCGGCCGGCTGGGGGCGCACCCTTAGCGCACACGTTGGTACCCGAAAGATGGTGAACTATGCCTGGCCAGGATGAAGTCAGGGGAAACCCTGATGGAGGTCCGCAGCGATTCTGACGTGCACATCGATCGTCTGAGCTGGGTATAGGGGCGAAAGACTAATCGAACCATCTAGTAGCTGGTTCCATCCGAAGTTTCCCTCAGGATAGCTGGCGCCGATGTGTCCCGCCCGTTCGCGGGCGTACGGACGCCGGTGGGACTCCGCGCTGTACTGCGCGGTAACAACACGCTCGTAACACGGAGGATGTCTCATACAGTAAAGCGAATGATTAGAGGACATTTGGGGCCGAAACGACCTCACCTATTCTCAACTATAAATGAGTGAAATC
>NW_021771991.1:0-824 GCF_005508785.2 Acyrthosiphon pisum | reverse complement strand
TTTTCAACTGCTATGAAACAATATATTAGAAGCCTTGTATTAAATTTTTACACTTTTTGGCACAATAGATAAAACTTTATTGATATTTATAGAAAAAAAAAACTAAAAAAATTGAAAACTGACCATGTCTGTACACAGCTCAAAAAGAGTCAAATTATTTTCAAGATTTTATCGTATATAGAAAATGCTAATATAGACATTCAGTGAAATTTTCAAATATCTACAGTCATTCGTTTTTAATTACAATAAAATAAGAATTTTGTCACATGAGAAATCGAGCGAATATCAAATGTTGTAAAAATATGAATTTCAAACGCTCATAAAAATTTAATTTGAGTTTCTTATAGACATTTTTTTTTGGTAAAGATAGATTATCCTATAAAGAATCTTGTATTACATTTTAAAATATTAGTTGTAAAAAGAAAAATTTTTACGAATTATTAACTCAAAATAATTTGCTAATTTTCGTGATTTTTACTTATTTTGTCAATTTTTGAACTTTAAATGCTAATTAAAAAAAACTGTGACTAAAGATTTTTAATATTTTTCAAATGTCATTCTAACAATATAGTAGGAGCCTTGTATTAAATTTTCAAGTATTTTTACTCAACAAATAAAGTTTTATTGACATTCATAGAAATAAAAACTAATTAAATTGGTAACTGAAATTGTCCGTAAACAGCTCAAAACAAATCTAAATATTTTGAAAATTTTATCATGTATAGAAAATTGAAATATAAACAACCAGTGAAAATTTCATGTATCTATAGTCATTCGTTTTAAAGTTACACCAAAAACCAAAATCAATTTTCTCGAAAACAGAT
>NW_021771990.1:0-727 GCF_005508785.2 Acyrthosiphon pisum | reverse complement strand
GAACATTTTGTTAAAAAACAGACCCACGATGATGCATTATTTTAATTTACTGTCAAAATCGTATAACAACATAAAATTTTTACACTAGTAAAAAAGAAACAAAATTAATTCACTTAACCATGCTCTCTCACGAATTTAAAAATTTTGGAAGTTATAGCCATCCATAGTTTGCGAATTTTACGTTTATGAGCATGCGTGCAACGCTACTTGACTGCCACGGGCAGCACCATAACAATTTTTAGCACCAAAAAAAACAAAAATATGCCTAGATTTGTTGTGTAAAACCACCTTGAGCAAGCCTCGGAATTAAACAAGGTTGTTAAAATACACATAATGTACTGCGCTCGAACAAAAAACTCGAAAACATCCCCCGATTTTCTGTGTAAAACCACCTTGGGTAGCCTTCAGAATTAAACAATCTTGTTGAAAAGCCATATCTGTAATATAAGTATATTATATATTTATTATATATTATACACGAGTTTCCCCACGCAGCATTAAAGTAGTGTTACGCGCATGTGTATAAACGTAAAATCGCAAACTTTGGATAGCTATAACTTCCAAAATAATGGTTTCCGCAAAAAAATTTAAACAGTTTCGAAATCAGCGTTATAAAACATGTCTTTTAAAATTTAAATTCGTAAGGAGCGTGGTAAAGTGCATTTTAGCATAAAAAAAATTACAAGAAATTAGTAGTTATCATTGATTGACAAATCAATTGAATGAC
>NW_021771989.1:0-990 GCF_005508785.2 Acyrthosiphon pisum | reverse complement strand
AAGTGGTTTTTTATTTTTTAAAAATGTTTTATAAACTGAATAAGATTATGTAAAGAAAACTGGCTTTATTTTTTATTATATTCATACTCAGTTTATTTTAAGTTTAAAGAGCTTCTGAAATTTTTAATGAATATAATTAAGAAGAAAAATATTAATGATCAAGCCAAGTGGAAGAAGACTAAACTAATTTCTAATAGCAACAAGGTGTAGAATATAAAGATACATACAAAGTAAAAATTATGTAAATAGAAATATTAATAGTTAAATAGTGATTTTAAAATTACTTATCTAATAATTGTTTAAGCAGAGCATTTTTTTCAGATTCAGATTGAACTAAATTTCTGAAAATTTCATTAAAGTCAGCCATGTGACTAGCTATTTTTTCAAGGTGATCACTAACTACTTTTTTTTTATTTGTTTTCTGTTTTTTAGCTAATGGTTCATCAGGTGATTTTGGTGGCATTATGTTTGTGCTTGCTCCAGTAGCTGTTGCATACAATGAAGAGTCAATGTGGCGTTCTACGGACTTAACGCCACAAGATATAGTGGCTAATGGAGTATAACTAGGATCCTTAGAAAAAATAGACTCCATTTCATCAAAATATTCCCATGAATCTCGTCCACGACCAGTTTTTGAGTTTTTTTCTTTAATATTTTTATACGTTGTGGTATGTGTCCTCCATTTGCGCTGACACATTTCACCTATATGAGTAAATAATTATTAATTTCAGTTTGATAATTTTAGATATTTTATTGAATAATACTATACCTGTTACAGAAAATCCAAATTTGTTAAGTTCAGCACTAATATCGTTCCATATTTGAATTTTTGTACTTTTACTGTCATCAAATTTTTTTTCAAATTCAACATAGGTACTCATCAGACATTTAATTGAAGACCTACTCCATACAAATTTTAAATATTCTTTTTCGTTAGAATCATCTAAAATCAGAAAAAGTTTTCATTATATGTTTCAAGTTTTAATTTAT
>NW_021771988.1:0-786 GCF_005508785.2 Acyrthosiphon pisum | reverse complement strand
AAATGTATAGTTTGATAAGGTCTAATCGCAGTTATATATATTATATATATTTTAAAATTGATATCAACAGGATAAATCATAATATTATAAGCGTTCCCACCACATATTTTATTTTTTGATACGCATATAATTTGTTTACCAAAGGTTTCAGCACACAATTTTTATTATTATATTATACGCAATACGCATACACAGAAACTATGGAAATAAGCTATTTTCAAATTCCTTTTTAATTATCAACTTTTTTTTTTAACAATCAATACATAAAATAAACGTAGCAGACATCAAAGAGGGTATAATATTGTATACACATCATTAGACTGGAATAATGTTGGGGGTGAAATATGTTCGAAAAAAAATAAAATATACATCATTTATTTTACGCTTGTTCTGTTTGTTGTATCGTTTATATTCAACTTGCATAATATGTTTTATACCCAATATAGTATCAACTAATATTTCGTAATACCAACGTGATGAATATTCGAATGATTACATTTATGTATAAAAATTATCACTTTGGTAATTTTTAAATTTAAAACCTGTAGTTTTTGTTTTAAAACGTCACAAGCTTTTGAAATTATGTTCTTAGTTCTTTCGGCACTATTGTACTCTTGTTTACAGTTTATTTATGGGTTTCCCGAAAGTTTTTGATTGTGTGAATTATGGTGGACTTATTGCCAAACTTTATGCTTTTTGGAGGTCTCTGGAGCGTGAGTGCCGAACGGCTCCCCTGTTCTGGAGTTGAATAGATACGATTCGCAAGACGTTTGTTGTATAGGTATA
>NW_021771987.1:0-1083 GCF_005508785.2 Acyrthosiphon pisum | reverse complement strand
AATTGGTTTACAAAAGGACGTAAAAATTTGTTAGCGAAAGATTGTAGTATATTTGACCATTGTAATCTAACAAACGTTAAAGTATTTCTAAACTCGATAGCTTATCCATACGATAATTTGAATTTAGATTTTTCTAAAAATAATTTCACTTTATTATATAATATGTATACATCGTTTCAAGAATCGTACTATGAAAAAAGTATTCGTAACCCGATATTGAGTCCATCTACTTTTCTAGCAAACGCACCAATTATAGTTATCGACACTTCAAAACAGAACGATTCAGCTACAGCCTCAGCAGTGGATGTTCAATTGGAAATTGAAGCTTCAGAATCGCTTACAGGTGTGACTGCTTACTGTTTATTAATTCATGATCGTATTGTAGAATATGTACCTTTTACTAGAGAAGTAAGAAAACTTGTGTAAATATAATTAAGAATTAATTTATAACAATAAAAAAAAAAAATATTATTTAATAATTTGTGTTTTTACTTGAAATAATTTTTTCAGTTTTAAGATTTCCTAAAAATTTGATTACGTTAAATATTTTACGAGGTAGAATTTCGTAGACAATCAGTGTGAAATGTGTTACACGGTAAAATAAAAGTCTTCAAGGGGGACATTCCCCCTTGAAAAAAAAAAATTACCGTGGAAAAGCTGGCTGTGAACATACAAATATATACTACTTACCACGTACTTGTATAAAATTGCGTCCATCACGTAATCCTCCATAGGAACCGACGCCGTCAATTTGTTGGGTTCCCGGCTGTGTGTAGAAAAATATCGCACGATACTTTCCAGTCCGACGACGTGAGGCGTATCGCCCAAACGCGTCTTCGAAGGCGTCGTCGACCATGTTGGCGATAGAGGACGGATCGTTGCAACCATAAACATCGAAAAGCCGAGTTTGACTGTCGGCAGACGTGGACGCAATGGACATGGTCGCCATGGGCTGTGACGATGACTGGGAGCTTTGGAGGGAACTATCGCAACATATTTTGTAATTCTTTAGTAACTTCATCAACTCCGTTAGGTCCCCACGGGGGACATAACGTGATGTCACAAATTCGATCGACAATCTTC
>NW_021771986.1:0-729 GCF_005508785.2 Acyrthosiphon pisum | reverse complement strand
GAAGAACAGTGACTACGACTTATAAAATGAATAATATTGATCAATGATTAACACATTGACGGACATGACTGCTAATGCAGTTATGCAAATTACTGTAATTTGGTAGTCACTCTGATTGGGCATAATCCATAGATTTTTATATAATTTTTAGAATATTTGATTTTTTTTTGCCCAAATTATTAGTAAGTCACAATAGGACACTAGATAATTTCCATTGTGGCAAAGCCACAAGAAACGCAACTGCTCTAGCAGTCATGTAATTTTACGACTTTATATAATATACCTGCTATACCAGTCATGGTCATATTACAACTTGAATCAGGATGACTGGTATAGCGGTTACTGCCCGTCAACGTGTTAATACTAATTTATCTTTAATCGTGCTTATGACGGTTTGCGGCGCCCCGGTTGTGCGTTATCATAGAACAATAATGTTATCATTGTGCCCGTACGCTAATCATTTGGCGACAAAAGTCGTCTTATCAATATTTTTTACATCCTTTTCCTACCCCAGCCAGTCAGCTTTGACCACGGTTGTAGATAGGTATACAGACACTGGTACCTACCTAAACCTGGAACTGGAACCTGGAATTATTGTATTTATTACCAGCCAGCTAGACAGCCTGCCCGACCGCCTACTGCGGCAGTGCGACACTTTATTTCCAAGGTTGACCGTTGATGGGCGTCCTCCTTGGTCGATACGATTCCGGATTCACGCCTCCGCGAACA
>NW_021771985.1:0-1914 GCF_005508785.2 Acyrthosiphon pisum | reverse complement strand
AAATTAATGAATATGTATATGTGTGGAAGCGGATCGGTTTAATTTAAGCAAACTTAATAATTTCGATTTGATGATAATTTTATCAGAATAATTTGAATGCTCCCTTCATTATAATTTAAAATTGATAGCGTATTGTACCCATGGACAGCACCACGATAGTTCGTCGGAATATACTGCTCAAGCACAATATATATAAATACAAATATTTAACGTCTGGCTTTGTCTAACCAGCGAACTGTTTACTAAATACGCTGGAAATGTTTTTGAATATATTATTATCAACATTACCGGATGCATTTCAATTATAGTAATATACTATAAATAATAACAATGATCGATACACCATCGTTATATTATAATATACACATCATCATTATATATTTATATTGTACTGTTTTGTAGTTAATTTATTTAGTTTGGTTTATCCAATTTGGTTCATAAATTATTATCTTTATTTCATCGCATTAATTTTTTATTTGTTTCGACTTAATTTATCATAACACTAACACAATATTTTATAATTGTTTTTATTATTTGTTTATTTCTCTCTTTTTTTGCGATTCATCCGAACATAATCCGTGCGGCAATCCTCGTAGTAGGTAGATTTTTACCAAAAATTTCGTCTTCCTTTTCTACTATTCCATCTTGTAGCACATGCCATTGCTCGGGTTTCAATTTAAAATTCAAATGCTGCTTTAAAATGCATTGACGGCGTTTATTCGAAATTAGAATTGATGTTTAAACATTACTAGCATTTCAAACTTTCTAAATTATTCGAATCTAACATCAGACTCGCTATAGAAAAAAAAAATATCTTGACGACCGTTTCACAAAACTATGTTTCTAAGAGTTTTAAGTCCCAAACAACTTTTATACATCAAACTTTCACTGTTATGCCATCAAATTTGTGACAACATGAGTTTTTTACGAGAAAAAATGTCCCTCAACACTTTTTTTTCGAAGATAACAAAACAACTTTTCTCAGATTTTTTTAGTTTAAAATAGTTTTTTAAAACCCGAATATAAAAACTTGTACCACATAAATTAAACAACATTGGAATTCGACCAGGTGAACATTTAATATAATAATAAGAGAACAATTTCAAATGTTTAAGCGCTATATTCGTGTTAAAAGGTTTGACTTAAGTAATTTTAAATATTAAAATACAACTTTTTTGTAATTATAAATTCTAAATTAAGCAAACAAATAATTATTTTATTATTGTTTCAAATATAAATTGAGTTAAGTTGTAACTTATCAAGAAAACATAGTTATCGTTTAATTTATTTTATTTATTCGTATTGAAATATTGTATAATAATTTCTTTTCTTAAATGAAATAAAAATATATTAAGCTTCAGTCATAACTAATAACGATGATCATACAAGTTGCCGGTGAATTTGTATTTATTTCTTAAAATGATTTAGTATTTTGAATACCTGTTTACCTACCATTTTACCAGTTAATTTAACATTTTCACGACTCGTAACATTACATAAGAAATGAAGTAATTAATTTAATTTAAAATTGTTTTCAATCACTGTTTTTTTTTCTTTATTATCATTGTTTACATAGTTTTTTTTCATTTCATATTCTTGTGTTCAATTTTAAATTAATTTTATCAGCTAAGGTTTTTTTTTTTTTTACAATATACTTTCTAAATAATTGTTTATTAATTTTTAACCCAAAGGCATTCACGGAACAAATCCTTTTTTACATACAAGAATCAAAGATTTTCCAATTATGCTTAAAAAAAAAAAAAAGTTTTTATTTTGCAAGTGGTTATACTTATTAACATTATTGAATGCATACAAAATTACCAATTAAATAATGAAATTATGTTATACTAAACCAAAACGTTTACTTATAAAAATTTCATAATCCAATTTACAAGTTTTCTGATTATTTTCCAT
>NW_021771984.1:0-790 GCF_005508785.2 Acyrthosiphon pisum | reverse complement strand
TTCATCCCAAATTTGAACTTAAAATGACTATAAAAATGAACTGTGCTTATGTATTTCTTAGAATTTTGGCAACAGAATTAACTACTTAGGTGGAATCTTGTTATACATTTTTAATCTTAGACATAAAAATTGAACATTTTATAAATTTTTAACTACGAAATAACAATTAAATTTTAAATTTGATAAATTTTGTCAAAATTCGATCTTTAAATGCTTATAAAAAAAAATTGTGCCTATGTATTTTTAATATTTTTCAACTGCTATTGTAACAATATATCAGGAGCTTTGTATTACATTTTTACACTTTTTGGCTGAACGGATAAAACTTTATTGATATTTATAGAAAAAAAAAACAAAAAAAATTGAAAACTGACCATGTCCATAAACAGCTCAAAAAGTGTCAAATTATTTTCAAAATTTCATCGTATATATAAAATACTAATATAAACATTCAGTGAAATTTTCAAGTATCTACAGTCATTCGTTTTTTAATTACAACAAAATAAGAAAATCGGTACATGAGAAATCGAGTGAATATCAAATGTTGTAAAAATATGAATTTCAAACGATCATAAAAATTTAATTTGACTTTCTTATAGATATTTTTTGTTTGATAAAGGTAGATAATTTTATAAGGAATCTTGTATTACATTTTAAAATCTTAGATTTAAAAAGAAAAATTTTTACGAATTCTTAACTCAAAATAATTTGCTAATTTTCGTGATTTTTCCATATTTTGTCAATTTTTGAACATTAAATGCTTATAAAAAAAACTGTGACTAAGGATTTT
>NW_021771983.1:0-1106 GCF_005508785.2 Acyrthosiphon pisum | reverse complement strand
AAAAATTTATATTTAAAAAAATATTTCCAACAGCTCAATTAATATGCAGATTACATGTGGTCCTTGTATAAATTTAGGCCAGCCTAACATGTAAATAATCAATAATTTCTTCGCCTTTATATAACTACTTATTCATTAATTTTCCATCGTTCAAACGCTGTGTAGAGTTTTCTTTATGTGCTTACAATGTTTACACTTATGCTAGGATAGAAAAAAATGAATAATTTGATTTATTTTAATTGTATGACATTTTTTATAATGAGTTTTTATTTTACTCACTTTTCAAACACAGCGTAGGTGTGAAATAAGCACATAAATATTAATAATATGATATATTATTGGTATAGGTAGTAGGTAATTTTTAAAATATTCTATTTCAGACGTTACTCGATACAATTGATACTAATAATATTGTATAAATAATTTTAAATGAACTGTTTACTCATGGCCACAGATGCCAATTTACTTCTTGATCGTGTAAGGAAAATAACGCGTTCGTGTTTCTGATATTATTAATTTGCGTTTATTTCACATACGTTACTCATTTATACAGTTACAATTTATACATGTGTAATACAGTATTTCTTTTCATGAGTTACATTTATACTCTTACGAGTGTACATATAAAATAATATATTTGTGGATTTACATAAATTATGGGGGGAAAGCGTGAACATTGAACTTACGGTTTATTAATCGGGTTTTGCTAAATCTTGGTGGCGTAGCGCACCTAGGTACATCGGCGCAGTCAGGGGCACGGTAATGTATTGCTATTACCGGCGTGAGGGGCTTATCAAAATAATCAGTAGTAATATTGCTGGGCAGCAATTATCGGCGGACGATGGTGGTTTGAACGTCGATCCGGTGATGAACAGCAACTGTTGGCGGACGGTGATGGTATGACCCGGCTTCTTGGTGTGACGTGGCGGCTAACTGGCAACTCAACTCGGACGGCGGCGCTCAGAAAAATCACGGACAGGTCGACACCTGGTACTACTCGCGGCGGCGGTGTACACGGGAATGCCAGGGCAGACTATTTGCGATATCCGTTCTTGACGATACGTGTATCGTCCGGCTTATTCAGTCCTGGGGCAAGTTGCTGTTGG
>NW_021771982.1:0-1156 GCF_005508785.2 Acyrthosiphon pisum | reverse complement strand
CAGGCTAGCGCTGTGATTAGTTTGGCGTAAGTTCCCGTGGTCTACCGGTGTTTTAATACCGGCCCGGTCTACTAGTGCGCCTAACTCAGCGAGGGGGACTAAGGTCCGCAGGTGTTGTTTGACGGTGCTCAGCGGCCTGTACTTATGCTGTGCGCGGCCGTGGCGATGTAGGTTTTGTAATAGTTGCATTTTTGAGATTTGACGTGTTTCTGATCAACTTAAAACCGTTTGAAAAATATGGAGAAGTAGTTTGACCGACGTAGATTTCTAATTGTTTTTAATTGGGGTTTTAAGTTGTGGGGTTTAGAAGTTATGAGCGATTTCCCGGAGGGCGGCAGGCGTCCGGAAAAGGTAGTGTGCGGGGAGCGCTATCTGCGGTAACAGCGCGCAGTTGTCCGTGTGCGTTCGCTTGTGTTTTTGTATTTGCAGGCGGCGTAAGAGCGCGCGGTAGTATTGGGCACTGAGGTGTGGGAACGGGCCACGAGAGTGCGCCACCTAAATGGGCACTCCGTTCGTCCCGTTACATAGTCTAGTATTCATGACAAAAATACATATACCGATAATAAGTAGTTACTAGTTTAACAAATTGTTTTTCAAAGAAATGTAGGTACCTACCTACATTGTTATTTGTTACCCACAACTTTAAAATATTAATTTAATTTTGATTAAAAAATATTTGTTATTTATATATATTATATTTGCAACAGTGATGTTTACATTATTTACTTATTTTAATGGTTGTGAAAAAAAGTTTTTATTGGATTCATAAAGGGGAAAAACTAATAATCGATAGTATTTGTATAAAGTTTAACAATTTGTAATATAACTTACTTTGAATGAACATCGGTGACACTGGTTTTCTATATGAAATTTGTATATTGCATGGCTATAACTTATAAATATAAAATTCTTATTTTATATTTAATATTTTTCCAGTGGACGATCATGGACTTTTTATTTTCTACTTGCTACCTTCCTGTGGTACGCTGACTGCCAATTTAATTTTGTTCTTACTAACTGCTATTCATTGTTCAAGAGTTAAATCTGAACTCCATAAATTCAGACAAACCGATTCAAAAAGAGAAAAGTTTCTTGTTTACAAAGATAGGTAAGAATACAAAAGGGTAATATCCATTCAGATGTTGCACATACCTAA
>NW_021771981.1:29845-30485 GCF_005508785.2 Acyrthosiphon pisum | reverse complement strand
TTTTTTTTTAATATTTCCAGTTTTTGGAGCAATACCAGTGTTTGTGATGAATTACAATTTGGTAATATTTCACTGTCTGCTTTGTATGATTGAAGAAAATTACCGAATAAAAATTAATACATTGAAAAAATATGCAAAATTTAACAATCTGAACCAAGTGACTACCGCAAGCTTGTACGTATTAAAAACAATAATATCTGATCTCGCTGAATTTATCAGTACCAAGTTCTTGGAATATTGGTCGGGATTTTTTTCCGATTTTAACATACACAAACTTATTTTTGGATTATGTATCAGCCACTGATAAAGCAGATAATTTTTTGATGGATTTCGAATACAAGAAAGATTGTGAGGAAAAACGTAGAAGTAGTATAAGCAGTACTAGCAGCGGTAATGACAGTATGAGTAGTGCCTATAGTTTCAAAGATACCGATGACGATACCGATACCGATAATGTGGGTAATAATCGATTACCACAACTTATAAACATTGTGCAATGTCTGGAATTAAACTCTGAGACAATTACAAAAATCAACTATCTGAAAAATGAAATTCAATTATTACAAATGGAAAAGTTTGGTAACAAAAAAATGATAAAAAAGTGACTGCTTCTTTTTTGAGGGGGGCTGGGGTAACGTTA